>NC_031769.1:124829497-125117283 GCF_001522545.3 Parus major
CAAGTACAAGCTTGTGTTTACTGCAGACAGGCAGGGCTCTTCATATGCGATAAAAGAGCAGCATTGATTTAAATATATGCTTGCATTCTTGCCAGTTTGGTGTTAAAACTAGTTTTGGTCCCAGAAACAATTACAGTGGGGAACTTCCATTTAATTTTGCCTCTCAAATAGCTTTTTTAATAATGAAAAGCATCTCTGATAACTAAAATTACTGAACTATGGCAGCTTTTAATGTAAGGCACTGACTTTGTTTTCTTTAAAATTGCTTTTTTAGAGATAAGATGTTTCCAGCCTTTGGATTTGGTGCACAAATTCCTCCTTCTTTTCAGGTAATGGAATGTGTAAATGCACTACCTAAGCTGAAAGCACTTGCTTCAGGAGGAGATTGTATATCTCGTTCTGACTATGTCTTCTGTATCTTCACAGGTGTCTCATGAGTTCCCAATAAATTTTAACCCATCAAACCCATTCTGTAATGGTAAGTCTGAGAAAGTAACATCAGACCTAGAGAGTAAAATGCCTAACGTGAAGGCATAAAAACACTTGAAAAGTGATCTGAAGCATGCTGTTCTAATTAAATTAATCTAATTAAATGATTACTTTAGTCCTGTAGCAGGAAACAATTTTATAACCAGTTTCTCATACTAGGAGAAATAGCATTGCATCTGTATTCTGTAATGATTTGTGGTTTAAGCAGCCAGGGCACAGGGCTGGGAACAGTTCTCTGGCGTTGTCATGCCTCTTTATTCTACTTTGCTGCTGGTGTGGAGTTGTCTGGTTTGAGTGGGGTGCTGCTAATGCCTGTTCAGTGTGGCCTCTTGAATCACATTACCAACCACACGAGCTGCCAGGTGAAGAGAACTGCTGTAATTCAGTTTCATCCTTGAGCATAGAGTATTTGGCCTTTCTGTTCACACAAAGCCAGTCATGTTATGCATGTGCCTTAAGCACCGGTCAAGCTGAAAGCCTCCATTGCTCATGAAAATTTTTTTTTTTTCCCACTGTGGTTAGTATTAAATCTTTGCATCATCAAGTAACTGATTTATATAGCTTTAGGAAAATCAACTGCTTCAAAATTCTAATTCTAACATGAAAAAAATATAATTAAAAAATAATCTATTTCTGTGCTCTAGGGATCCAAGGCATTGTTGATGCATATCGAGCCTGTCTTCCTCAAGTGAAGTTATATGGACCAACAAATTTTTCTCCAATTATAAATCATGTGGCCAGATTTGCTGCTGCAGCTACTCAACAGCAAACAGCATCTGTAAGTTCTTTATGGTACTCTGCAATTTTTTTCTTACTTTTTTATTTTCCTTCTAGTTTATAAATACTTTTTTTCTCTTGTAAACATACTAGTGTATTCATTTGACAGTTGCCTCTTTACCATGTGAGTAACTTGTTACCCTTAAAAAAAGATAAAAACTAATTTTTTTTTTGCAGATTGTACATAAAAGTCCTCTCATCAATTAACTAAATATACTCTTCAGATTTGAAATAGAATCTTAAAAATACACAACACCTTTATAGTATCTTCTGTTCAAAGCTCTTGCAGTACTATACGGGTATTAAAGTCTAATTTAAGCCTTTATATCTAAAAAAGTGATTTAACCTCAGCTAAGAAAAACATTAACTAGACCTTGTTTCACATCAGGTAGCTGGGAAAGAGGATTAAATAAGATAGTGTAGAAGTGGATGGTAAAGCTCCTGACACCAACACAAATAGTTAACTGTATTATAAAGGTTAAGGTACTGTATGGGCTGTTCCTTCCTCCGTATTGTATGCATGAGTTGTTGACCATATTAAAAATGGTCTGAAAACTGAGTCTTGAGTATTCAATCATGTCAATAATAATGCATGGAAGTTCAGAAAATCCTAAATCATTGATGACATCAAATACTGGTGTATTTGATGTCATGTAAAATCAGAAAATAAAACTAGCTATTTTTGCATGTATAATTATCTGTAGAAACCAATTTGAAAAAGAGCTATGGATTTTCATATGCCATGATGCTGGTGAGGTTTTGTTTTGGTAGTCTCCCACTAGTAGCTCTCATATACTTACATATGTATGCATATATGTATATGCATGTCTGTATGCATGCATATATCTATATGTATACATGTTTGTATCTTAGGAAAGGGACAAACCTCCTGTTGGTTTTGCTTTTGTTGGTTTTTTTAACTTACTTCATGTAGTATGCCTAGCAAGAAATTTATTTTTCCTGCGTGATTGGATGTATTGAAGACAATTTACTACCTTGACTTTTAATACATATCATAGTAATTTTGGATTGGCTTTTGATTCTGATGCTGTTTTTTTCCTAGCATGAAGTATGAGAAGAAAAATAAATCCAATGTGATGTGTTATCCTGCTGCTGTCGCTTATAGCTTTCTGTAGTCATAACTGCTTTATAGATGTTCTTTCTGGAGTGGGGGAATGGACTATCAGAAGGCAGGGGGAAAAGGTGATACCTAAACATACAAGATAAAGGAAGAACAGTTATTTGGAGGTAGATAAAAGCAGATGGGAAGGAAAGTAGTGAAGAGAGACTTCTAAGAATACTGGGAGTATCTTTGGGACTTGAATTTGTGCTAGTCAGTAATCATCTGAAATGAAGTGAGGGAAAACTGGAAATTCAAAAAGTATTTGATAATTTCCAGACTTTCTACTTCTAGCTCACTTTTAGTGCTGCAATCCAGAACAGAAGCTGATGTCAACTTTTAGAAGGCCTGACAGAATAGTGGAAGCAACTCAGGTGGTACTTAATTAAATCACTGATGTACAACAAAGTAATCTCAAACACCTTGGTAATTAACTTTATGAAGCACCTAGAAAATGTGATTAAAGGAATTTGAAAATGGCTGTGTTTTTCAGCACTAAAAGATGTGATTTAGGATTTTCAGGATACAGGGAATGAAGGGTACTGTTTCATAAAGGTATTGATAGGCCAGAAAGGAAACAAATACCAATTTCACAGGTGTTACCTTTTCAAAACCTCATAGATTGTCTTCTATCGCAGAACAAATAATGGGAAAATAGGTTAACTGTTGTTTTGTCTGGGGATTTTGAAGAAAAGAAGTGTGATACCATTGGGGTTTTGGATGGTGGCTGTTTATATGTGACTTCTTTTAAAAGATTATGTTGTCCTTATGAAATTTTTCAGACTCTACAGATGAAGCTTGACTACAAATTGGATGTTTGATTGTAAAACTCAGTGAGCACACTGAGCATACCAAAGTGACAACACTATGTAGTCTTTTTGTGGGTTTTTCTAAGTGTGCATACCTAAATGTTTGCTATTTCTTTGTCATAACATGGGGTTTATTGATTTGACAGCAATACTTTATACTTCTGATCATAACGGATGGTGTGATAACAGACCTTGATCAAACTCGAAGTGCCATAGTTAATGCTTCAAAATTGCCCATGTCCATTATAATTGTTGGTGTTGGAGGAGCAGACTTTGATGCCATGGAGTTTCTTGATGGTGATGATGGAGTTCTTAGGTCCTCATCAGGAGAACCAGCTGTCAGAGACATTGTCCAATTTGTGCCATTCAGGAAGTTCCAAAATGTAAGTTATCTTACTGATATGCTTAATAAATATTGTAGAGGTATGCTGGGCTTGCTAGGATGTCCTATATCTAGTCCTAGGCTTTTGTGGTGTATCCAGTACGTACTCTAAGACAAGTCTTGTATCAAATGCTAAAAAAAAGCCCCAAATCCCTCAGTTTCTAGTTCCAGCACTGCATTTTGGGCCAGTTGCTGCAGTTGAATGATCTTTGTAAAACTCTCACACTTTATGAAACAAATGGATGTGTTTTTAATTTGTGAGGACAAACTGTGGCTTTGTTCTTATAGTAATTTAGTAATTTTTCTTTTTATTGTGGATGCCTGTTTGTGAATGTGGATTAGTGCAGTATTAAAATTCAAGGCTAAGTCCCAATCAGGGAGGTCATAATCAGTAGAAACTGTGTGGCCACAGTAGTGGTGATAGTTTTCATTTTCATAAAAGTAAATAGTAAAAAAAAAAACGGTGGTGAAAGAATGAAGTCCTGATATTTTTTTCATTTCTGTAAAACCCAGTAATGTGTGTGTAGCTACTAGAAATCAACTTTTAAGCATTGTAATTTTGGAAAGAGTTGTCTTAAATAAAAGCCACCAAAATTTCTTCAGGATGGGCAAATAAGATCAATATATTTATTCCATCCTAATATATTCTAATTTTGTTTCATGTCCTAATATTAACTTGTTAATAATACTCCTTACACTTCTTATTTTGCTTTTATATTTTTACTTCTGATACAAATTCTTTGTTTAATCTCAGAGTAATCAGGCAGACAGAAATGAGAAAGATCAAAATCAATACATGAGAACATCAGAACATGCTTATCAAGTAATGCACTTGGATGTAGATTAACTACATCCAATTAATTGGATGGGTTAATGCTTAGTATAATATTATATATTCAAATGCTTTCAGTTTCTAGAAAAGGAGATTTTTTGTTTTCTTATGGATAGTTAGAGTAAAAACAGTATCTGCAGAAGAGCCACTCCATAGAAATACAGTTATTGTGGATGACACTTGGTGCAAAAGTCTCATCTCATGGACATGATTTAGACAAGTCCATGAAGGGTCATCTTAAGCAGATAGTGGAAGTATGTTTATATGGCTAAAGTCCCATATCTGTGCTGTGTATTTTGTGTGACAAAAGGGGTCTTCAGACATGGCAGCCCTTTGTGCTCTCAGCCCATTACTTCAGTGGCACACCACAACCATCTGATCTGTGGTGACAGGAGTGGGAAGCTAAACCTGTCAGGGAAGCTTCCATCTGTCTGTCACACAAGGGCACTGTGTAAAGTCCTCTGTAAAATGTCAGACTTTAAGTTGGCCTTCTAGTGGAGGTGCTTATTACTTGCCTTAGAAACTTTGTTAGTAGCTGTTGGAAACTGAAGCTTGGTGTTCTTTTTTTATAAGTCTCCCAAAGAAGCTCTGGCTCAGTGTGTCCTGGCAGAAGTCCCTCAGCAAGTGGTGAACTACTTCAGCACCTACAAACTTCAACCTCCTAAGAATCCAGCTGCAAAATGAATGGGCTGAGGAGAGGAGAGACTTTGTGCTTGCTTTACTTGCTGTATCTACAGAGTTTGGTTCTCGAAATACTTCTGTATACATGTACACGTGCCTCTGTAATGTCTGTTAGCTTTTGCCTACAAATCACTTTGCCAAGTGTGCCTTTTAAGGGCCAAAATTGTAATGGTGTTTAGGTTTGATCTTGATTTGAGAGATAGTGCTTACATGGATGCATTTGATTTTGAAAAGAGTGGAAAAAAGAGTTTCTATTAAGCCACTGTAACAAAATTTTGACACTGGTGTTTCATATTCAGACAAGTGCCACAGAGTATAAAGGCTCTCCTTGCACAGCTGCTTCTTGTTTGCCACTTCAGTGCCTTTGGGCAATGCCTGGGATTCAGGGCTGTGTGAACACAAGCCAAAGAAGTCATTAAAGTATACATTCTTTTATAGTATGCCTTCTCTTAAGGTAGTATGGGAATAACGAGAGTGACTCAAGGTAAACCTCTATCATCTCAGAAGAATGCTACTGGCCTTTGAGGCTACTACTGTAAGGGGCTGTAAGATGTGTTCCAATGTGCAGTGTTCTGGAAAATGGAAATTCCAGATTTATTTTGGTAGGGGTTTTGTTTTGGGGTTTCCTGCACGTAAAACAGTCATGACTATTGATCTTTAAAGGGCTTTTTGTGAAGTAGGAATTCGGTTTTTAGTTTAAAAGTTTTCCCTGATTTACAACTGCATATTTTGAGGTAAAGGGAGTTCTTCAAAGTGCTACCTGTATTTACTTTTCTCATAGTTTGAATCATGCTGCTTTTCCAAGAGCCCACTAATGAAAAGTGCCTGCAAAAAAACTAATCCCTCTTTCTCAAAGAGGAAGAAAGAAAGTCAAGTGTCTCAAGCCCTAATCCTGTAATCATACTGCATTTCTCAATTTCTCATTTCTCATTTCAACAATTTCTGGTTTATTTACTTGGGTTGAGTTTTCCCTTCACTTTTTATACCAAGTATAAATCATGTGTTTGCTGAGTGGACAAATGAAGGTTTCTTGACCCCCAGCTGCATACTGCTTGCTGAGGATCTCTTCTGATCTTGTCACTGTGTGTAACATAAGTGGACTGAAAGGTCACATTTGTCACTTCTGGAATGCCAGTCTTGAACATTAATTTTGCAGCTTCACATTTGAAGTGGTTTAGAGTCAGACATGCAACTTACCTCATGTGGATGGTCTGGCTGTAGTATGTAAGAACAGAATGGGCTAATGCTAAGTTTAGCACACTTGGACACTCAAGATTTCACCAGGTCATAGTGTATTTGCTGCTTAGTGTGCTTTTAGTTTGTTTGGTTTTTGGGGTGGGGTTTTTTGGGGTTTGTTTTTTTTTGTTTGTTTGTTTATTTGTTTTTGTTGATTTTTTTTTTACTGTATAATCCTGTCGAAAGTCTGAATTCACGTCAAGGTTGATGGATGATAGATAAAATAATTGAGGTTATCTTACACAAAACATACTAAATGCTTTGTAGACAGTTGACATTTATCAATCAATCATTAATGGATATAATATCTCCACTCCATTTTTCCTGGTGGAAGGGGATCCTAAATGCTATCAAGTAGTGGAATGCTAAGGAAGAGAGTTTGCTTCACGTTAAGCCAAGTTCATTCGTTTTTTAAAATGTAATTCATATATTTATGTAAAAAAATCTGTACTCATCTTTTTATCAGTGTAGTGAAAATCTGTAACTACTTAATGTATAAATCACAATGAAGTGTCATATCATGTCAGTTATGCAATTCAAAATATTGAGAACAAGGGAGTTACTATAATAAACCTAAATCACACTGCTGCAAATTGAGAGTGTATGATTTTGGAAGAGTAAACTGTTTCACAGCTACCTTCTTCACTTATGGGGAGAACTGGATGCAGTATTAATGCTTTGTCTACGTTAATTGTAGTGGATGAGTACTACTGATAGGAGTAAGGGATACTACTGAAGTTTCTCTGAGCTGTCTGCCAAAAAGATAATGCTGCACCTGAGTTGTGTTACCAATTCTGTTTTTAGTTGCCATGGAAGTGCATTTAAATGTGTTAGTATGTATTATACTGAGTATCTGCTGCATGTAAAAGAAAACCTGTTGTTTTGTCTGTATTCTATACATTAATTCTGAATTTCTACATTATCTCTTATTAGAGAATTGCTCCCATGTTCCTCAAGATTAGGGAGTTAAATAGCATATCAACAACACCTCATTCTCAATGTGCCCTCTTCTTTGCAAATTAAATGTTTCAAACAGGACCGTGGCAAGAGCTGGTATAACTTAGAGGTGTGCAGCTAATGGCTGTTGAAAACTTCCAGGGTTGGCTGAAGTGATATTCTGAGTGAAGAAATGCAGCAGATGGTGAGTAAAGGAGAAGGGGAGTTACTGTGTCGTTTTGATATTTTTTTTGTTTATTTTTACTTGTAAAAAATGCATTAATAGGGTGACAAAGCAAAATATTGTCCAAGTTTTGTAAAGTGAATGTGCTCATAGGTCACTGGCACCACCTTGTGATAAAAGTGATGTATGGCAGTCTTTGTCATAAGATGCTTTTTGCCATGTATTGGTCATAATATATACATATGTACAGCAGAGAGCTCACCTGTAACCAGAATTTTGTACTTTTATATGTATTTCAGTTCTGATGAAGTTAGCTGATTTATGATGCCTGTGCATTAAAATGATCATTTCAGTATACTGTTCTGTGGTGCTTTTGTATTCAGCATGCCATGTGCAATGCTAAATGCTGCTTTTGTGCTTCCTAAAGTGAGTATGCCACGGATTTATAACAAGTATTAAAGGGAGAGGAAAAATGCCTTTCC
This sequence comes from Parus major, assembly GCF_001522545.3. NCBI lineage: Eukaryota > Metazoa > Chordata > Aves > Passeriformes > Paridae > Parus > Parus major. Next base: position 124,837,426 of record NC_031769.1, read on the forward strand.
ACTTAGTGGTTATGACTCTGCAGTTTATTCTTCATAAAGCATCTTATACTGTCTTCTAGCAAGAAGATATTCTGAAGTTGGACAGCTTTAACTGTGACTGTTTCATGCCTTGTGCCACATTAGAGTTCTCCCATGCATGCTATTTCATACAATTAGTATCAGGTTTTCCAAAACTTTTTTCCCAGAATGATATTCACATCATTAAAGAGGCATAGAGGGATGGTTATTTTTAGTTTTCAAATACATTATTCTACTCTACCCTTCAGTTTCTTTACATTCAAGTGTAGCCAAGTCTTAGGGACTTGATAAGGACACTAAGAGATAGAGGAGGCAGTGTTGCAGTCGAATGTAATGCGACACAGAGACAACTGTGATACTGGAAACTGCATCTTCTAAGTGCGCCAGAGGAATTAATTCTGCTTCTTCACTAGTCAAGAATCTACAGGGTAGAATTAGTTCCCAAAAGAATTTATTACATCTTCCATCTTTACCTTTCTTGTATCATTCCATCTGGTGAAAACCATACAAATAATTGCAACTTGGATTTGTGGAGCCTTCTTGTACCTGCCAACCCTAATAATGGAGGAATTGTGGGAAGAGGTAAATACCACAACAATGGAAAAGTAGGACATCACAGAAAACCAGATGGATGTTATTTATATGTGGCCACTGTCTTCTGCACTGATACTTCCCCTGTTTGGTTTTGGGTTTAAGGAACTCAAGGGCTGTGCATAACAGTAATCTTGCAGACAGAACTGTCAAACTTTTCTGCAAACCTGGGCTTTTATGAGCTGTAGCAAAGCAGCAGTTTGTGGGAAGCTCTGTCACTGCAGCGAAGCACTTGGTGCTGCAGTCTCAGCCTTTACTTTGTAATTTATGTCAGTGTCTGATTGATGAACTTAAATATGCCCACAGAGAAAACGTTGGAAATTACCTGGTAGCGTTTGTGTAGGCAGAAGGGAATCAGTTCTTTTCAGTGAGAGTGAGCTTTACTCGTTCACATAAAAATGTTAAAATATGGGGAGTATTTTCCCCCCTTCCATAATGCTTTGACAACTCTTTCTCAAAAAGAAAGGATGTGAAACTATATATTGTAATTCATAGATTATTATTATTCATAGAAGGTCCCATTCATGAAACAGTTCCACAGTATTTCTAATCTTGAGATTTTATTGAGACAGTCCTGGATGTGCAATAGATTAATATTTATGAAACAATTTAAAATTTTCTCCCTCTGTTATGATGTCCTTTTTTTGTACATATCAAATAACAAGTAGATAAAAGTAGAGATGGTTTTCTCCTCAAAGCAGTTGAACCTTCACCTCACTGCTAATGCAGCAGAACTTTGTTTGAAAGAGAACTTTCAAAGAGATTACAATTTTGGTCACGTCAAAGGATTGTGAAATATGCAACATACAGAATTCAGTCATCCAGCTTTTACTTGGGCAAACTTCCCACTGATTCTGGTTAGGCTTCCAGTTTTGCCTGTGATTACAGAAGTTGAAAGGCTTTAAAGAACAGGCCTACAGAATGCATAGCCTGAAGGGTCATATATAGCCTGAAAGTGAGTGTTTCATTTTGGCGTGGTGCTGCCTTTGGTTGTTTGATTGGTCAGACAAGGAGCTGTGAAATCTGCCCTTGCCACTTCTTGGTTTGGCCTCTGCATAATGTTTTTTGTTTACAAAACTGTTCATCCAATGGTATCTGAAAGGGGATTGGGAGAGAGAGGAGATGCAAACCCTTGGAAGAAAATAAAGTAGCTGGGAGTTAACCTTAAAACACAACTTCAAGCTTTTGTGTAATATTGCATCTGAGACTGATGAGTTGGTGCAGAAGGTTGGCAGTGTGGGAGCTCCTGCATGGGATGCTGTATCCCCCAGATGAGGGACTCATAAAGGATTTACTGTAGTTCACAAGTGTGATGTAGCTAAGACATGGAACACACAGGTTTCTCTTTGCACCATTAGTCAAAGTCTATGATGCAGATGAACAGCTGGAGCATTGGTTGCAACTTCGCAATGCAGAACCAGAAAGTGTAAATCCTGCTTTTTACAAAATAAAAAAATATTTTTTATTTATTTTTATAAAATAGCCTTTATTTTTGAAGTAGCTGGTTTAGATACCAAGATTCTTTAGACAGCTGTATCAAGTGCTTATTTTTCAGAGATGAAGAAGATGAAGAGCCCAACCCCTTGACAAGACCAAGCAAGTGAATCAGCAGCCCAAAGTTACGGGTCACCTCTGAAGGGTGAACTATCTAAGTCTTTCCCATGTTAATTTGCCAGAGTCAAAGACAGCTGGAGCAGATGTTTATGCTTTCAGAGGGCTGGCAGTAATTCTGTAATCTGCTTCCCTCTGGTGGATTTTGGGATTTATTTTTTGACAATGGTTTTGTTTTGTTGCCCTCTATCCCAAGGTAAAACATCCCAACACACAGCACCTGCTGTCTGCTCTGTGCCACGCTGGTCACAAACCCAGGTCACCGATTAGAAATATAAGGGGAGGAGACAGATGGATAGAGAGGAACATAAGGAATCTCAACAACAGTAGGGCAGTAGCAAGGAAAAGGATAACTATAGGAAGGCAGAGGAGAAAACAGAAAAGACTACATACAAAAGTTGAGAGCAGACTGAGCAACAGGAACAGCAGTAAGAAAGCAAGGATGAAGAGGAGAGGGAAGAGGACAAGTAGAAACAAGACAGAGTAAGGAAAAAGGGAGAGCATGGATAAAAACAAGAAACAAGTGGTCGTGAAATACAGTCTGAGCCGTAATTTCTAATACACCAAAAGTTCTCTCTTCAGTGTCAACGTTAAGAATATAAATAATTTATGCAGTTGTGTCAGGAGAGGAGGGCAAGAAGACGAGGAGCTGGAGTAGATTTTTCTCATGCGTTGTCTCTACTTTTATATTCTATACCCAAAAGCAAAGTCTGGCCAGTCCTCTGAATATAGCAAGACAAATAGATGGAACAACACCCCAAAGCACCCTCTATTTCTTCTCTTTCTCTTTAATTTCAACTTTAAGGATCTCTCCTTCTCCTGCTCTGGGGGATGGTGTCATACTGATGATCAGAGACTCCTTACTGGTTGCTCTCTGTATAGCTGCAGGCTTAGCATCTGTCTTGGGCTTTTCCTTTTGAGCAGGGGGTGCAGAAGGGGCTGCAGGTTCCACAGGTTTCTTCTCCTCTTCTTTAGGCTTGGTCTCTGTTTCAGCTTTAGTTTCCTAGAAACAAGAAGTTTAATGTTTTTCAATACTGCAGAATAAATTCAGGAAATAGTTCTATTCTGTACATGCCATGGAAAGGCACAGCATGACAACTGTATTAATGATATGCAACCCATGTAAATTTCTATTCAGATGCTGAAAATTGGTTTCTAAATGAAAAATGCAATTGCAGAATCAGAATATCAGTATAAAATCTAGGAAACACTTGTGGATACTCATAATATCTGCTTCTTACTAATACAGAAGGATGAAACAGACCCAGTGTGGGGCATGGAACCCTTCCTTACATCTTGCCTTTATGTACTTATGCTAGTGGAGAAAGAAAGAGTGCTACATAAACCTTGACATACTTCACACTGCCCCCATTCCTTGGCCAAGCCTATTTGCTAATAAGTTCACAAGTACACACTAAAATGAACTGTATTTCTGCTCCAATCTAATTGTTGCAGTCATTTGCTTGAGCAAAGTGCAAAGTTCTTTATTTAACATAAACATAATTACAGCTATTTCAGCTATAAAGAAAAGAATTCTGCCAACTTTTGGTAAATACGTAGCAGTGACCAGGTTCTTATTAACATTGACATTTCTCAGAACAGAGTATAATGTGGGAATTATTTTTCATCAGTTTCAATGGTTTTCTCATAAGTGCAAGATATTTGAGATTTAATCAGTTTTAGCTGTGTGGGCTGCACTTTATATTTTGTCTTCTGGATTTTTAACAACCTGAGAGCTGACACTGAATTGGAAAGTTCGCCATGTGCCCGAGTCAGCTGGATCAGATTACTGTGTTTGGGTATTTCTGTATTTACTGTTGTTTACATAAAATTAGAAGATCAGATGCCCTTGAGGCCTTTGTAAAATCCATTTATCCTTACTTTTTAGAGGTTTTTTGTTTGCTTGCTTTTTTTCCTTGCTTTTGTTTTCTCTGGTCTGCTTAAAGTCCAGGCTTAGAAAGATTGAGCCAAATTTTAGAATTAGTGTTTACAGAGATTAGGAAAAGTCTCAGCTACTGGGAGTTTTTGCTGTTGATTGCAGCAAGGCTAGATTTTCATCTACTCTGTTTGCCCAAGCCCTCTCAGTAGATTCTACTCTATTTTCTGTGGCTTTACCTGAGTTTCTTGTTGTTTCTTCAGCTGCAGCAGCTTAGCAAGGCCTTCTTTCCCTTTTCCTCCAAGCATTGCTTTAAACAATTTTGGAGTTTCCTGTTTCTGCCCAAAGAGACTGGCCAAGCCCCGTGGTTGTGGCACTGGTGGTCCTGGAGCAGGCTTCCCTTTCTGCTTCAGCAGCACCCTGGAAAGAAGGGGATAAGAACACACTGCAGTGCTGGGAAACTGAGCAAAGTTCCTGCAAAGCTGAACTACCACATGTATGCATGAAAATCTGGTGGCTCTTACTTGGTTCCCAGGTGAAATGACAAGAGCAAAATTTGAAACAATAAAGGTTTTGCCCTAGGCTCTGGTAGAGATGGAGGAAACTTCAAATTTGGAGTTGCTTACCTATATCCTGGAGTATAAACAAGGACTGGCTCAAATTAAGGTGTCACAAAACAGATTAAAGAGTTTTATTAGGAAAGAAGAGGTGTGGAGGGGGATGGGTGCCCCATGCCTGAGGTGGAAATCTCTTATGTGGCCTTTTGAATGCAAATTCAGAGAGCATTTAGTGCTCCACTGGGACTCCAGTTGGCACTTGTGGAGGAAATACTTTACCAAACCAACTTTCAGCATGGCTCATCTCTCATAGGTCAGGTTAGATAGTGGTGCTTATTTCTGGTCCTCTGCAGTAGAGGAAGAAACCTTGATAATGTAAACACTACTGCCAATCTTGTGGCAGACTAGATTTTCACACTGTTCTGTAGCTGTACTGATTTGCAGCCATAATGACAAGAACTGAGAATGAATAACAAGGGTAAAGATCAGATGAAAGATCTGAGATAGATGGGACCAAAAAAAGCAAAGAGTTCCCATGCTAGATTACTGTTAGATTACTGTGCAGTTTTCAAGGCTGCTTTTCTCTCCTTACAAAAGCCCTGACTTAAGGCTTGTTATGAGTGAGGACTATATTCTTAGTCTGAAGTACAGTAAATCTCATAATACTATAATTTTCTCCAGCATCTTGTACTTTGGGAATTTCAGAAGTGAAGTTGGTTTTTTTTTGGTTTTTTTTTTTTTTTAATTTCATTGCCATAAATTAAAAAAGTATACTTCAGCAGTTTGCATGGCTTTATTATGCAAAAGACATATGGGGGTTGTTGTTGGGCAGGTGATAATAGAACAAATTTCTTGTTTGAATAAATCCAGTTTATTTCAAGGAGCCCTTTAAAGGTGTCAGATGATCACAAAGAACTCTAACGTAAACCTTCCAGGGCAGAGCAACTGGTAACTTGATTCCAAAACTGAACAGAACCATAAACTTTATGAAAACAGTGCACAGATTTCCTCTTTGTGCCTAGTTTTGGCAGAATTTGTGGATGCCTAGACTGGTAAGCAAAATACACAGCCTCCTGCACAGGGCAGGTACTGTATATCTTTAAAATTAAACAGGATATCCCGTTTTCACTCTGGTATCTAGAGAGGCCTTTGAATTCAAATGAGAGTGCAGATACAAAAGGTGGATGATTAAGCTCCATGGCTGAGAAAGGCTGTCTGGAGGAAGCAGAATTTAATGGATGGGCAGAATATGCCTAATACAGGCAAGAAAGTGGGAGAGGCAGCCTGGGACAGAGAGACAGGAATAACAGGGTCATACTACTGTTTAGATAGAAGCTGGAGAAAAGTCAGTAATGACTGATGCTGGGGATAATTGGTCTTTGCATTTGTTCCCCTTTTCTATCTGTTAATGCTGGTTTTGAAAATTGAGCAGTCAGCCATTCTGTGTCTGGTTTCCTTGTTCCTCAGGGGCATCATGATTCTCAAGATATTGTTATTTGACTACTAGGGCTGTTACAACACTATGAAGGCAGCCATTTGCTAGCACTTCCAAGAAACAAAATGTCTCTCCTGTGCTATGCTTAGTCTTCTCTGGGGGAATTTCAAGTCTGGGACCAGCCTTCCAACCTTTGAGAGCAGTTCAAGTCAACAGTTGAGATCAATAGGGGTGCTGAAGTATACTACTAATGACAAACTGTTTCAAATATTTGGACCTTTTACAAGGCAGCAAGGTACTAATTTTGTCATAATTTTATGACAAAATCTGACAATACTTTGCCCTTTGAAAGCTGTGAAAGTGGTGATCCTAGCAAGCTACAACCAAAGGAAGGTGAAAAGCAGTATTGGTTTGAAATCCCATTTCGGAATGCTTTTGAACAAAATGCATGGGTATCTAATCTGTGTAGCTCCATCTTGTTAGGCCTTACTTTAAATCTATTCCTACCTGTCACCCTGAAAACTAAAGCCTTCTGATAATGTTTTCATAGTTTTAGTTACTTTCCCATGAAAGTTCTATAAACATAGGTTGTTTATCACATTCCTTCTAAGAAATGTCTTTTCATTGACGTTTCGCATGACCAGTGTGTTTGGGAAGGTGGTGGCTTAATTATCCAATCCCTGGTCATTGTTGAGAATCTATAAATATTGGAGTCAGAGAATAAATGTTGGTTCTTTCCTGTTCTAACATTGAAAAGTGTTTGTGTGAATAATTTTTGTGTCCTTTAGTGACACCTACCTTCTGCTTAAGATTTTGGAAATGCATATAAGTCTGCGGATGCATTGAAGCATTTCTCGGTAGAATTAATTGCAAGTGTTTTCTTGCATCTTTGAAAACCTATTCCTTAACTGATATCTGTCCTGCAGTTTCTTTCTTGATGATGTGTGTCCTGATATGTAGCCTTATCTCTTTTTTCTTTTTTTCTTTTTTTTTTTTTTTCCTACCTTAAAAATAATGCTAAGGGCAACTACATTCAGGATTTCATTCTACTTACCACTTTTTCACAACCCTTGGGATTCCTTCCAGGACCTCATGCTTTCAACTAGAAACTACCAGGCAAATCTGACCTCTAACACCAAATGTGTTTACAACTGATACCATTCCAAGAAAGAAATGCAAATCGTCTAGAAGTCATAACTGTCCATCCTGCAGCTAAATTATATGATTTAAAAACTGTTATTAGGACATACTTTGCTTTCTTCATGAGAAGTTTTTCTGAGTCAGGATAGTTCACCAAGATTTCATTGAGTGTTTTCTTGTCCAGAATGAAAAGGTTGGCAAAACCATGAGCCACCACATTGGCAGTCCTTCGATTTCCTCCACCTGCAGCTAGTAGGCTGGAATGAAAATAAACACCATAAATCAGAGCGTTACTTGCCTTACTGAGGAACCTCTTTGCTGGTGGCTCTCCATTTCAATCATTGTAAATCTCACTTAGGGAGCTGGCTGTCCTATCCAAAGTTCTGTGAAGGCCCTCTGCAGATGGGATTAGAAATTCCTTCTCAGGAAGGCAAACTGCCGCTCTTGGTCAGGCATGTGTAGATGCTAAGGACTGTGAAAAGTTTTTCTGCATAGAGACAGAGATATCCACAGCTCAGACTGCACTTATTTTACTTCTCATGTGAACTTGGCATTTCCTCTGTTTTATTGCTGGAAATTATTTGTATCAGTAGTAGAGCAGAATTATTTACAGTGAATGAATTATTCTCCCCCAAGGATTTTCTTTCTGAGTGAATAACTTCTGTGGGGTTCTAGTTTTCAGTTTTGTCACATAGCACATCTCATGTTTAAATGTTGGCAAGTTGAATGATACCGTTTAGGAAGGTCTTTCAGGCTGGCAGTTACAAATGTGTCTGCCAGAAAAAGAAGGCTATTTTGTTTTGAAGGTAAGGCATTAGACCAGTTTAGCTAGCAGCAGTTGGCCAGAGGGAGGATATCTAAGAAAAAATTAGATGTACAAATAAAAATAAATTGTTCATCTTGCACTAAGCAATTGAAGATACTTCACTTCTCAGCTCTGCTGGTAAGAGAATTTGCATTTTGCTCTTAGTACTAAAATGGCTCTGTCACTGTGTTCAATATCTACCCCAAAATTTGTCCTTTCAAGATTTCCCAGTGAATTAACATTTTTAGAGAACATTTAGTATTAGCTAAATTTAAAAGTTATTAATAAAATATGTTTGGGGCTCCAGTAAATAGGAAGTAATACCCATCTGAGGTAATAATCCAGAATATATAAATATTTGTTTTAATATTAAATATATTTATAAAACATATTTCTAAATATTGAATAATATAGATAATATATTTAATTTATAAAGGACAGTAGGAGACCTCTGTAAATGTGTGTGCAAGGCTAGTTTTACTTGCCCACAGAGTGTTTTTCTGCAACTCAAGACAGCAATCAATACATGAACTGAAGCTGAAAATGCAGTTTATTGCCTTCTTTTTAAACAATTCTATACGATTCGTCAGGTAGAATAAAACTCTTTGTGCAATAGGAAAAGCTGCTAAAGAAAATTGCAAACACCTTTTGAGCTCTGATGAATCACTTCTCAACAAGTCATTGAACAATCATTTTTAGGCCTTCCTAACAGAAAGCTCATTTTATCAAGGTAGATGAGGACTAAAGAGATCAGATTTTTCATTATGGTGATGATGTGAGGTGAATTTTACAAGTAAGGCAGTCTTTGCTTGAACAGAATCGTATTTGACTAAGGACAGTGTTATGTATTTCAGCATTCAGTCTGGTTTGGTTAGTGTATGAAGTGTTATATGACCAATTTTTTTAAAACATACATTTCCCTTGCAGTTCTTGTAATGTAACATCTATATTAATCACAAAATTTGCTTTTTACCTAATATTTTTTACTCCAGTTGTGAGCCTGAAATGCTGTAATATTAGTAGAAGTCGATAACCTTAGAATTCTTATGCTAGCAAATTCAATTTCAAGCTATAAATTTGTCAAAGTAATGACTCAGCTTATCTTCTGTTTTTGTAGCTGAACTCTGTAGGAAGTTGCTATAAATAGAAATTGGGGAATGGCCTGTGTTATCAGATGAACATGCAAGGTTGTGGTGGCTCAGCTGGGCACCTATGTGCATATGAGGAGAACTGGTAAGTCAGGAATGGGAAATTGGTCTGCATCTTGTTTGAGAAGGATGTCAAACTCCAAAGGGCAGAGCCCATGGAAAAGCAGCAGCTACTACTCTGAGGGAAATCCTAGACCAAAGTACTGGAAAATGTCATCTTTCACAAAACTAAATAGTCCCTGTAGTTTGGATTTTTTTATATAAAGTTTAAAATTACAAAACAGCTGAAAGCTGAAGCCAAGATCACGCATTTAGAGGTCTTCCTGTCAAAAATTTACATAAAATGGAGAAATGTTTTAGTTTTTCCATAATTAACATTTTCTGATAGGAAATAGCTCTAGTGAAATATCAGTAAATGGATGAATGAGGACATCTGGCTTCAAGTATAACTTTCTCTGGGCTACTGAAATATTGTTATAACTGAATTTCCCTTGCTCTGAATTGTCTTTGCTGACGGGCTCTCATTAAGGCAACAATCTGTTCACTTCTGGTTCTGAAATTATTTTACTTCCCCAAACTGATATTATTTATACAGGAAAGTTGCAATGAGGATAAAATGTTAATTGGAACTCCTATTACTTAATCTCTTTCTGTAATAATTTTCAAGGATGAAATTGGCAAGGGACATGTTTGATTGTTACTCTTGCATTGGCTTTCTAATATAATCCAGGGAATTTTTTAGAAATAAACAGTTTTTATTTTCTTGAATTCCTTTGCTCCTGGAGACTTTTAAGCATCATTGACGAGCATTTTGAACAGAGTGAGATTAAATAGCAAGCATCTTATAAATCATGTACCTAAAACACTCAGAAGGAAGCTGACATATTTCTCCAAACAAATCTTGGATTGGAAATCAGAAGGAAATCAGCCTGAGGTCAGGTTATAACCATTATGAAGTAAGAGGAAAACTTGGATGTCCTAAAAAAAAGTAGTATGTAATCCATTAAAGAGTATTTTTTCCATTTTCCTCTGATAAACTCTATTCAGAAGACCTTGACAAAATTTATATATAAAGGCACAATACAAACTCATTATTTTCTAGCACCTTGCCACTAGGAAGAGCATATCTCCACTGATGCACTTGATGTGTCATGTCTGCTAGTTGCTGTGGTTTTTCTCCTTGAGTTTATCCACTGCCTGACATTTTATATGCAAATTACACGTGTCTGAATGGGTTTGCTGCTGCAGTAGGTCAGTTATGAATAAAACAAGACTAGAAGTGTTAGTGTTATAGCATTGCTGAGGGTTTTGCTGGTCATATTGGCAATTATGTAAAGAGTAACACGTACTGGGAAATGAATCCTTAAAGGTCATTGTGTGGTTCTCACATGGAAACAAGCACTTACCTGTGTTAGATCAAAAGTGAAAAATTCCCTTCCTTGTTTTGAAACTAACAGTTATCATTTCTCAGTTTAAAATACAAAGTTCTCACTTCAAATACCAGACTAATAAATAATTGAAAACCATGTGTGTGTTACATATGGGGCCTACTTTATCTTTTCCTTCTGCCTTCTCATTATTCAGCCCTTATTGGTGAGTTCATTCTCAGTCTTTCTGCATAACTCATAATATAGTCTTTTGGTTGAAGGCTTTGCTCAGGTAATTATATTGTCACTCAGAGAAATACCTTCCAAATAACCTTCTCAAAGAGCTGATATAATTTCACTTTCCCACTTAATGAACAAGTTCTGTAACTATGAGATATATCAGATGCTTGAGGTCTAAGCAAGTTCTGTATGCACATCTCTGGATAAACAGGAATGTTTCTCCTGCTACAAAGGGAGACACAACAAGAGGATGAACGCAAACCTGGCACAGAGCTGATTATTGTTTTTCAAAAGGCAGATTAAAGCTACCAGCAAGGGCATTAACAATAACAGGAAGGAAGCTGGAAGAAATCAAGGATTCAGTTTATCACTTGGAGCAGCACATTTATTTTATTACTTTTCCTTGGACCAGCCCCAGCAGGGGAGTGAAGTGCCTAAAAACTAGCTCTTGATTGGCTAACCAGGGAACATAGCACATAAGAGTTAATGGATTTTGCATAGAAAGTACATGCAGAATATAAAAACCATTTGTAGCCACCAGAAAAAAATTCTCATCCAGATAAATTCAGACAAAAAAATCTGGTCTATCCACTTTTTTCTTGTCTTGTATGCTAATACTTTTTCAAACCGGGCTGTCTGATTTTTCAGCAATTTAATCAGCTCTTAAATGAACTATTTTTAGTTGCTATTTTAGATTTTTGTATCTATTCTGTTGGAAATTAATTTTCATATTTTCTAGCTGCTGTTTAAGGGCACCTAGTCTTATTATACAGACAATAAATTGCCTTTGGTCCTCCTGTATTGCAGACAGCATAACAGGGAGATGTGGTAAATCTTTAAAATGCTAAAGAAGAAATTTGTCTCTATATCTCTATGTGCATTGATCAAAACACTGGTCGCAGATCTTACCCTATTAATCACTGATGCTTCACTTAGATTTTCCTTCACTTACATGCATCTTCTTGCTCAGTGTTCTCTTTGTTGATCCTACCCACTTTCTAGCCTGTCACCTCCTGATAGCTGTCATGCTTACCACAGAGAAGTTAAACAACAACTGATTATTTGACAAGTTCTAAAGAAAAGTATTAAAAATAGTGATGGACCTACCTGATCTCCCCAAATACAGCTCCTGCTCTTAGTGTAACCAGGACTTTGGTACCATCAGGGCCTCCAAGGACTTGAACTTCACCCTGTTTGATGATGTACATTTCTCTGCCAATCTCTCCCTGGGCATAGGAACACATAAAGAACCCATGTTTTAGCAGTGTTTTTTGTTGCTAGAATAATATTACATGTTCTTCTTTAACTACATTTCTACTCTCTCATGATCAGAGGGTGTACCACTATTATGAGGCAAAGCAGCAATTTATTTTTAAAAGTGAAAAAGCAGCAGCAACAGAGCCAGGACTGAAAATTTAGGGACTTTCACTTCCCATCTCTTCACTTGTTCCTCCAAGCTTGCATGCAGCACCTCCTTGGTGAAGTAGGGTGAGACCAACATACATCCAGGGGAAGGTGGTTCCAACATTCCACACTACATGTTGCAGCATTAAAAAGATTGCTATGGCTGTTGGTAGCAGACTTATACAAATGAGAGGCATTTTAACTCTGAATCAAGCTATAAAATGTTGATATTTCAATTTCTTATAACCTGTCTTTATTAATACCTGTTTGCTTCAGACTGCAGTGTCAGGACATTAAATCTTGCTGTTCTTTGTTGTGTCAGAGTCCCAGCTTTAGTCTAAGATCCCTTTATGCTGTGTATTGTATAAGCAAACACACCAAACTACTCTTCTACCCTTCTTAGCCAACAGCAATTTTGGGATTGGTTTTGAAGGGACACTCTTGATCCTTTGGTGTATTCACAAATGTTTAACTTCTACACAGTGGAGTCAGTGGAGCTAGCCCAGCACTCTGGAGGAGGATTGTATGCTTAACCCTTGGAGGGAGCAGGACCTTAGTGAACATGTTGGACCAGGACTGCTAAAGACAAGTTAAGGGGTTCTGATGGTTACTTGTGTCAGTGGTGGGACCTGTGGGTCTCTTGCCAGAACAGTAGTAGTATAAATTATAGTATATATAGTAGTATAATTACTATTCTTCTCTCCAAGCTTTAATTGTAACTTTGTCCTGTGTTTACATGCCTTCTGGAAAGAGACTTGGGCTCGCTGGTCAGAAGCTGAGCTATTTACCTGTGAACTACTTGTCTGGCCAGGTTTAAGCCAAAATGCTGTGATGAGATAGACATCTTTGCTGAGAGACAGTGTGACAGCATTCAGCTGGAAACCTAGAGATGGCTCAGAGCTGTGAGTGAAGGTTCCAGTTCCTGGTGGAAAGAGCTTTATGGGATGCAGTGTATTTTCTACATTCTTAGATAATTCTGCCTAAGCGTGTCTAAGTACACAAATAAAGCACAGACAAAGCATGATAGACTGAGATCTGTAGGCTGGGTTTGTATGTGTAGAAATATAGAAACATTAGGTTTGATCCATTTTAAGTATTAAAATTGCATGAGATATCATTAGATAAGCCATATTTACATTAAATACTTTCCCATATTACTATAATTTCATGGTTGGTAATATAAGTAATAAAATCCATATTGCCTTGTTCTAGATTGAAATTTGAGAGCATATTTGTTGTTATTCCACAGAGTAGCTTAATTACTTTTATGTTTCTAATTCAGTCAGGATTAATTTTATTTAAAGGACATTATTGACCGATATTTGAACTCTTTTTCTAAAATACATAATATAATTCTTATTTGAATTAGACAAGAATGCTCACCTTTTTGCAGACAAAGTCACCAGGTAAATATACAATGGATTTCAACCTTAGCAGCATGTCATATATCATCTGGGTATCACAGCCCTGTAAAAATAGAGTTGATCACTCTGCTAATTCAGTATTAAAAGTGATTATTAGTGCCTCAAAATCCAACAATACAGGAATGACATGGGAATTCCATAAGTGGAATGCAAACATCATAAAGATCAGCTATTAAAGCTAAGAAAGGACTGAAAGAGTTGTTATTTCAAATACTTATGAAGTCCTCTGTGGGTTAAACATATTTTCATTTTTTTATAAAGTGAGTTTCTGTAGATCTAGATTTTCTGAGGAAGCTCAGTTAGTGTTATGTTCAGAGCTTTATCTGTCTTTTATGGGCATTTTATGGATTTTTTTTTTTTTAACTGATCGAGGTGAAAACAACAGATCCTGTCAAATTCTCATAGGAATCTGTAATTTCATGTCTTCAGCACATGTAGAAGAAAATGTACAGCCATGTAATTTTTATACAGGTATATCATGTGATTTCTTGCAAATATCCTAACAAGATTTTCTATGAGTACTTCTAAAAACTCAAGGTCTCCTTGCTTTTGTTCCAGAAATCTAATTTTAAGTATACATTGAAATTGTAGCTCTGTAAAACTACCAGGGCAAGTAAAGAGAAAGCTCCTTTGCACAAAAGCTATGATGCAGCTTTCTCTACACCAATGTTACATTGACAGAACACATACCATGGGTGATCTCTCAGGCAGACCTGCGTGGCTACAGCAGAGTGGACTGTGTCAAAAATTAGATTATTCTCTGTCTGACCCTTGAGATTAGTTATACTCTGAAGTCACTCACAGTCTGACCATACCATCAGCTACAGGATGTCATCATAACAGGACTTGGTTTTAATCTCATTTGCTTTCTTTAAAGATCACTGCCTTGACACAAAAAAAATCCAAATGCAGGCACTTGGGTTTGTTCTGATGTCTCCATTCACTGAGACATTTCTTTGACTTGTTTTGCCTTTCATACTACAAAACATTCACTTAAGTGCAAGATGCACTGAACAAGGTTTCTGTATGGAATACCACATATTTCTGCATTCTCCTGTAAAACTACTTGCTTTGAATAAGTCCACTTTGTTGACAATGGCAAAGTTCACATCAATTGCAACAGCTAATTGCATTTTGGTTGGCATCTGCTCCAATAATTCTGATTCATCTGAAAAAAAGAAAAAAAAAAGACAATTTAAAGAATGTCCACAAAAATTAGTATAAATAACTTAATGGAGTTATTCTAACACTTATGAGTTCAAGTGAGGAGTCAGCTAATATGCTTTTACTAAGGTGCTTAATAAATCTTGTCTAAAATTATTATCAAAACATTATACATATAAAAACAAAAATATTAATGAATATAATTTGTAAAGTAGTAAGAATCATATCGCTTTGTAGTGTCTTTCTTTTCCAAAGTAAGTTGAGCGGCCTCCTCTCACTTCCCACATGCAATTCAGAAAAGGAGAAATGTGAATTTCACCCTCTATCTGTATCTCTACAACCACTCTCACTCAGACATGCTAAGCAACTGGAACTGAAAATCCTCACCCAGCATTCCTTGAGAGTCCCATGTGTATTCATACCAAGTTCGAACACGATTTTGCACCAATTTTGGAATAGAATAAGTGTTCATATAGGAGACAGTGTTGTCCACACAGGACCGAAAGTAGTTCTGTCCTGCTGTTGCTGCTCCGATTACGTCTCTCATCTGCAAACATCAACTGTTGTTACTACACATTTCAGAAAAAAATAGTCTTGATTTTAGTATCTTGTCAGCAACATATAAAAATAATGAAATACTTTTTGCAAAATCATGGACTAATTGTGCATTTGGCTGCATGTTTTAAATAGGTGTTTCATCTGCTTTTTCAGAAACATTGCAGTTTTAATCTGATTATCTTGGAAAGTGAAACATGATTTTAGAGGAATTGTTTCTGGGTTTTACCTTATTCTTCTCTCTTGTATTTCTGGACATGGATGAAAATTATAAATACTACTTTTCTTAAAAATCCATAGTAAGGCTACTCTGCATTTGGCACAGAATGAAAATCAGAAGCGAAGCAAACAGGGCTGAATTGCAGTAATTACATCATCTGACACCACTGGAACAAAGATTGTGCCACTTTTTAAGTAGTTAAGAGATCAGTTCTAACCTCTGAGAGCTGAAATGTGACCTTAAAGCTATTAGCACAGGAACATCATTTAACATTTCTACTCAAATGTGATTCAGTTCTTTAGGAAGTGGATGAGTTAATGTTCATAGATATTGCTTCTTCAAAAGAGTAAGTATTCAGATGTGATTTTAGTGAAATGGCTTCATATGGCAGCTTCCAGGGATTAGTGTGCCATGGGCTGAATTTTGCTCTTTATTGCGGAGTTGTAATTGATTGCAATGGGAATAACAATTTTTAGGCAGGTGTCCTGATGTGGGAATAACTCAGTAATTTTAAGTTAACTTTGTAAACAGGAGTTATAACAAACAAAATGCAATGAAGCAGTTTGTGTGCTAAGATTTAAAGTTTGAGACTGCAAATGACTACGCTGGTTACAAAAAGTGATCTGCAGAATCTTCTTGGGGAAATGAGGCTTTCTTTAATAGTCATAAAATTTAGGCAAAAATTATAAATACACAAACTCTGAAGTTTAATTATATATACTTGACTTGAATAGTTTTCCAGAAGAAATACTTTTTATGTATGCTTTGTTTTATTTTTGGTACTTCTGGTTTATGGAGGGAATTTAATTCCTATAAGGAAGAGTCGTGTGATGGTTGCCCCTTCTTGCAGTTCCAAAGAACAAGAGACATATGCAATATCTAACTGCTTGATTGAACTTTTCAAACGTTGTATTCAAAATAAGAATTAAATTTCAGTTTTAATTTTGTTTCTTTTTTAAAAAAATAATTTATAACAGGGATGGACAAATCAAAAAGTCTGGAATGGTTTCTACAGAAATTGATAAGACACAGCCTCACTCAGAAACCTCAGAATTTTTTTTTCTGTAGGCAATGTGTTTTAAAACCTGTGATCTAAAGCCCAGTTTAATAGTTACAAACTAGAAATATTTAAATAATATTCATTTGAAAATATAACTTATTTGCTGTGCTATGGGCTTTTTTTTTCCCTCTTGCCAAATGGGAACCAAGATAAATAGAAACCAGTTTTCAGATTGACAAATATATTGTAATTTGTGAGAATAGATCAGTTCTAGTTTGACAAAAATAATGGGATTTCCATTAACAGAATCCTATTGGTAGTAGTACTAAGCATGACTTATTCAACAGTTACAATTTTTATTTCAGATTTAACAGTATAATGTGAATGATTTGTCTCCTTGCTGTAAGGAAAAAAAGGAACTATACATAGTTTCAAAAGTCATCGATGTCCTGCACAGTCTTGGCTTTTAAACAGCTTGTGTGCAAAAGAGCTGCAAGACAGGCAACTGATTAAATATGTGTATTTATCAGAAAAATAAGTATATTTGACATTGAAATAAAGGACAGAAACTAACATTTTTCCTAGAACTAAACTCCATTAAAATGAATGTATCACCACTACATTACAATAATTTGAATATAACTTGTTACTGATTTTTTTATGTACCTGGCCAATTAAGCTGGAGAAGACAAAGACGCCCATGAAATAATTCAGCAGTTGAAACACTATCTCAAACAGTGTTTGTGGTTCTGCAAGGCCACCGATGGTGATTAAACTACGAACTGCCCAGTAGTAACACCTCAGGTACCTGTGAATACAAACAGCATTTTTGTTAGAATGCAGCTTCTTATAGGTTTGAAGTTAAGCATATGCCTACCTGAACTGGGCCTTTCAGTGATGCTTTTCAGTCCAAAAGACTTTCAGCATTTTATAAATGGTTATGAGAAGTTTATGAATTGATAAATTCGTATAGTTATAGTTAAATTCAAAGTTACATTGGTCAAGTTGAGCTGAGTGTTTTCATGGATAGCAAAATAAGAATGTATGGGAAATTCAGCTCCAATTTACTATTCTCTAGTAGCTCTAGGTAGCATTAAAGAAGGCTTGTGTACAAAATTGCCAAGATGGACATTACCATGTTAGAATACTACTAGTGAAGATGGTCAAAAGCAGTGTAAAAGTGTTAGAGGCTTTCCAGAGTCTCTCTGTAGCAGCATAATAGATGCTCAAACACTTGAAGGTCCCCTTCATGACTTTCATTTGATGACACCAGTGCAAAGCCTTATAGTGGGAATGAAAAATGTAATATTGTTCTTCTTTTGTTCACTTTTATTCCTTTTGCTGTGCTGGTCTTTCCCCCCACTCTGCTTCTGAGCATCCTTCATTGGCTGTACTGGTTTATGTCAAAAAAATGACATATTTCCACAATGTGTGTGATAATCCAGTTCCTCCAAACCACTTCACTAATTCAGCACTGAAAGGTTGACTCCTCTATTAACATCTCCTAGCTGCTAGTCTCCACAACTCCTTCTGTCACCTTAACAAGCTCTTTCTTGCCTTTTTCACTACAGAGCCTTTTGTGTTCAAGTAGTGTATTTCTACTAGTATGATAACACAAGCTCATGAAAGCAATAAAGAACCTGAACAGAATGCTTTTAAAAAAGTGCCTTGGCATCTCAAAAATTCTGGTTTAATTTTCATTCTAGAACATGGTACCACAAGCAATGCAGCATTGTGGTGAGGAATAAGTAGTTCAAATCATTGTTGTGAAAATGCTATAATTTCCTTCTTTTCTGAGCAAACAAGTAATTGGTTTAGGTATATTTTTAAAAGCCTGCTATTAATTACAATGTGACTTCCTAAATTTCTATACAATCAGACTTCAGCTTTGCTGAAGACTGGGAGTGGAACTTCATCTCCCTTAATTATAAAGTGGGATTTTCTATTACTTCAGCTGTGACTACTGCTTCTGAAGCAATGATTATTCCTTATGTGTGTTGAATTTTATTGCATTTTAAATAATAATTAAAAAAAACCCAGACAACTCCTGCCCCCAAACATAAGACACAGAAGAAATATTTTTGGAGAGAAGTTTGTTTTGAAGTAGAAAGTCTTGCATGAGTCTTCTCATGCCTGCTCTGAACCTGAGGCCACCTGGTCTGCTTGCAGACATGAGGTATTTCAGACTCCTCTCTTTTTAAGACATGAACTCCGCTCTAATAAGAGGTTCACGTAATAATACAACTGGAGGGTTGGTTTTGTGTAAAGATGAGAAAATAAACTCACAAAAACAACCAATTCCAGAGGTTTGTTTTTTCTTAAATCATTTGAAAGTGTTTTCAAGTTTTCACCCAAAATGTAAGGCTTTACCAAGCAATTGATATCTACTTTTCATTACAAAGTCCCTTTTTTCTTGGTTTCAGATTAATAAAATGCAATGATCACTTTCTGATAGTTTTCTAGTTTTAGATGTTAACAATCAGAACTGGCCATTTTCATTCAGTCCTTAAATAAAAAATTCATGGCATGTTTTCCATCTTACCGTTTTTCCTTGTTAGGGATGCAAAATGAACTGCTGTATTATGCCACAATAATATTTTCACTTGGGATAAAAAAAATCACATATGCGTATTTCCAGCAAAGTGTACATAAGAGGCAGCTTTTACTTAGACTTCTGTAGCATAAACAAATGATATGAAAAGGATTCAGGTCTGTTTTGGAAGAATTACAGATTTAAGCATTAAAGGATGCTTTTAGCTTGGCTGAGGGGAATTATGTAAAGCATATTAATATCATGATATCATATTGGTTTGCCATAACTGAGAATGCTGTGGTGCTTGAAACATATATAATTGGGTAATATAAAAGTAAAGAAATTAACATTACTTTTGTGATACTTACTTTAGGAAACAAAAAGTAATTAAGTGATTCCCTCACCCCCAATGGCTCTGTGTGCCAAGTCTGTAAACTCCACCATAATAGACATTATAATCTTTATTCTGGGAATGTCTACAAAGAATGAAAGCAGCTCCTCAGAGGAATTTAGGGGTCACATTCTTCTTTGCAGTGTTGTATGTCCAAAATGTGAGTTTTTTTGGGTTTTTTTAGTCTCTTCGAACCATTTATTAAGGTTTAGTTAATATACTGTGATTTCAAACTTCATACTTTCATACTTCAAAAGAAAGTTTCTATTGGCAAGGCACATGATGTTCTCTATCTCCTTGGAACAGGTTTTCTACATTTATGCATTTTTGTTTTTATTTTAATCTGAAATGAAAGTTGCACAGTTGAAATACAGAGTAGCTTTCTTCTTCCCTAAGAAGGGGGGAAATGAGATTGTAAATTATGTTTAAGGAAAGCCAGGAAAAAAGAACTTGTATTTCAAAAGTATTAGCAGCTCTGCTTCCTACCAGCATGTGTCTGGGAACTATCACTGTTCACTATACAGTTTACCAGCCTGCTATAAAATTACTGTTAGAGTAAACAACAGTCATGAGACAAGAAAGGGATTTTTTCCTCTGCACATCATGACAGTATGTTTATCCTTCAGGCAATCAAACTACTAGATTTTTCCTTAAAAAAAAATACTAAGTATGAAAACATTTAGAATGCAAATAAGATGTAATATTCCATCAGTAGAAATATCTTTTGAAGGAAAGTCCACTTCAGAATACGCTAATCTTTCATGGTTTTGGTTAGTACAGGTAAATCAAGTCTTTGTGCATGTGTCTCTCAGCTCTTGAGGTGGTATTTACATATTCATTTCAGCTCAGGGAAGCATGGTTTCAGGACTATCACGTTTGACTCTTAGTTTACAGCCAGGATGGGTTTAAGCAGAGTAAAGCTGCAGTCTTTGTAAACCAATGACTTCCTTCTTGGTCCCTCCTCTAGAGTGACGTGTTCATCAGGTGTCTGTGGGTCTGATGATCTCAGACACAGTGGAGCGAACGATAAAACTTTTACTTAAAAAAGTATGGCTGTGGGTAGCAGGTCTGAAAGTCTGACATATGAGTTGGGCTGTGCTTTCACAGCTTGTCTGGAGGCACAAAACTGTCTTTGCATAGCAAGCACTGTGATCGTGACACATCAGACCTATTGCAAGAGCAATGCACAGCTGATACCCATGGGACACATTTCAAGATTTGCCAGTCTCACTGTGCATTGGGCAATGCATACCAAAGGAGTTGATTTGTTCTAGACACGTACAGCAACCGTTTTCTGGGACTTGCAGATATCCACTAAGTCTGTGCCCAGAACAGGAAGGCAGACTACAGAGAAACATAATTGGGATGCAAATAGATGTCTTAAATTTGCCAAATAATTTTGCAGACTGCCTGTGGATGACTTGTAAACAGCAGAAGCATACCGTGAGCAAAATGAAATGATTCGTTTTGCCTAAATTTACTGCTGACCTGGAGGGTTTGCATGAGAATATCAGCTCCCTAGTTTTAGTTTCTCTGTGAGCAGTGATGAAAGAGGTACTTCTTTGGAACAATTCAGAGCAATGACATTACACTGAATCCCTGAAAAAAGATTTGTCCACTTTCCTCAGTAATTAGGGAGATTGATCTTTTACTTAGGTAGTTAAATTACATTGTAAATAAACACATACAGTTGAAACTGTCCACTTAAGAAACCTTTTTGAATATCTGCTACTGTCCCTGCATAAACTCTACACTCTGGTGTTGCATTAGTGATGCTGTGCTTCTGCATCAGGAGAGACTGAGGTCTTACCTAACCCAAGCTCATGAGTGCACTTTTAATGCTGGAAACACTGTGTGTAGCTAATTTGGGTGTGTTGCAGGGAGGTAAAGTTGACTGCCTTTTGCATCTCAAGTCAAAGGCTTTGACTGAAGGCTGCTGTACAAAAGTACTCAAATCATAGACTGACACTAACACTTTAGAGTCTGGACAAGAGCCAGAAAAGAATAGAGCTTGCAGAAATTTGCAGAAGATCTATTTTGATAATTTTGCTTGTGATTTGAGTGTTGTGTATAGCTGTTAGCTATAGATTTAGTTCACCAGCTAGTGTGCCTGCTCAGGAGCATGTATGTAATCAAACTTGTAGTGGAAACTGCTGTCTGTTAATTCTTTTTAGCCTGAGAATTAAAAAAAAAACAACTAGGAGTGCTGACATTCTTAAGAACTGGTTTTGGCCATAACTAGCAATCTTTTATGGACACGGTAGGGATTCTACATAAAGCATTAATAATACATAACGCCACTAAATCAGTGCCAGATCATTTTCTGTGCGTCGGTGTAATCTGAGACAGCTAGAATTTTGGTTTACTTGTCAAGCTACTTACAGTCATTTTTTAAAATTAGCTAAGTATCTATGTTTCCCTAATCTTCCTTCTGAATATGTTTCCATTCTTTGTGAGACTACTGGCAGATTTTTCTTCAAATATTATCAACCCCGAATGCTATGTGAAAGCAGATTGTAAATTCACTGCTGTGCCATAATATATGCTGCAGTACTAGCCACCTTTCCTGATCAATTGTTCTTATATCTGCTTTCTTAATGAGTCAATATACCTAGAAGTATGTTGTCTGATAAGGTTAAATTCACTTACATCTCCAGTTATAACTAATGTTCACACGATGCCTCTGTGTGTGAAAAAATCCTCAAACATTTGTCATGCCTAATTCTCAAAGGCCACGAGTGTTCCACACAGTCAGCATTTGCTGTTAGTGGGATACAAAGCTGTACTTTATGAAATGCAGCTCATTGCAGAATACTCTTTGGGGTTCCATGTTCATGGCACTATATATTCCAGTATGAGTTAGATACAGGCAAAAGAATAAAGTCATACACTCACTAAACAATTGTCAGGATGAAGTGGATTAATGGCTTAATGAGGTTTAGATGGATATATCATAGAACCATTGAATGGTTTGGGTTGGTAGAGACCTTAAAGATTATTCAGTTCCAACACCTCTACAATGGGGAGGGACACCTTCCACTAGACCAGATTGCTCAGAGCCCCATCCAGCCTGGCCTTGAACACCTTCATGGATTGGGAGTCTTCACAGTCTCTCTGGGCAACCTGTCACAGTGCCTTACCACCCTTATAGTAAGGAATTTCTTCCTAATATCTAATTTAAAGGTGTCCTTTTTCAGTTTAAAGCCATTCCCCCTTGTTCTATCTCTGCATGCCCTTGTAAAAATTCCCTGTGCTGCCTTCTTGTAGGCTCCCCTTTAGGTACTGGAAGGTGCTAGAAGTTCTCCCCAGTGCCTTCACTTTGGGCTGTACGATCCCAAGGTAGGTAGGAAAGGTTCTCCAGTCCTGTGATCAACTTAGTGGCCTTCTCTGGACTCATTCCAACAGATAATGTTTTTCTTGTATTTGGCTATTTGGATATCAAAACATGCATTTTATTTAAGAATCTCAGTTTAATGCAGAACTTGAATTATCATTTTATTATCATGTTTATAAAACAAATCTTCTCTACATTCCATGTGATTGCAGTGCGACTTCATTTGAGAACTTTTTCCTGTCTCCTCATGGAAAGGTATCACAAAATATTAAAAATCCTGGCCACTGCTAGGGTACAACTGCATTGTCTGTGGTAAAGCCAGTAAATTTCTACCAATTGTTTTTCTGAGAAAAGTGTGAAATATTTTTCTCTGTGAAACGCAGGCAATTCTTTCTTGCCTCTTCTGAACACTGAGTAAACTCTCTAGTTCAGAGTTTTCAGGTTTCTTATTCTTACATACCTTATTTTTTTGGGGTATGAGGCAAGTATTTCCAAGAATCACATTAACAGAAAATAACTATAATGGAAATTGCTTCTGCATTTTTCTTGTCAGATTTCTGGAAACCTCAATCCTGCAAATGAACACCCATCTGTAACTTTACTTACATTAGTGGTCCACTAAGCACCATGACCCTGCTTGCACATGTCTGACTGCAGTACTCAAGGTGTGTATTTTAACGGTGTGTGGAAACTTCTGACACGTCTTTCTTTCAAGACATAACCGATATTAAAAAATATAACCGTACTTATAAAATATCAGTGCTGGTTTGCACAAAGTGTGTGTTGCTCTCAAAGCCTATTTTCTTATCCTTCAAGGTAGTGACTTGACACCAAACTTGTGAAGTTTGACAAAACTACAAATAAGAGGAGCACATCTCCAAGAGAAAGGTGAAAATTTGTTTAGAAGGCAATTTATGACAGAGTAGGATACTATATGTGTTTTTGAAAGGAATGTAATCAAAGAGCAAATTGAGCTTCTATGGCTTTAACTATATTATGGCCTTTGGAAGAAATAAATTTTCATACAGCTGAACCTACTGGATACATCTTTACAAAACTACACAGAATATATTATGACTTTGCTTTTTTATCTTACTTCATCATCTTAGTAAATGGTCCTTACCTGGCACCTGACCAGTGCTGTCACAAGGAGTTTGTGGAAAATTGTGCTAAAATCCAGTTGTTTCAGCTGAAGACACTCTGATACATGTTTAAGCATGACCTTCTCAAAAGATCAGAGAGAGCTGGTGGAATTTTTTCATACCAATCACCATGGTGTAGAGAGACTAAAATGTTGCACTTTTAATGACATGGTGCTGTGTGGCAGCAAAAAATCTCCCAAATTCTCCCTGTGTTTCCTGTGAGGGATTGCTATACAATCCTTTTAACAGTTCCCATATGCATATACAACCAGCAAGTTTAATTTATGACCCTTGTTGCTTTCTAAATGTTTAATTAAGTTAGCACTTAGCACTGACTCATAAACCTATAAAAGCTGGAAGTGGTGAACTGATTATTCACTGCACCTGCCCTCCAAATATATGTTAGTATTGAAAGCTGCTGATCAGCAGTCATGATGATAAAACTTTGCTATTCAAGCACTTAAAAAGTAAGGGCATACCCTGCAAGTAGTGGCATGGGAGAAGGATGGGGAGGCAGGAATGAACAAAATAAAAAAAAAAATCTCTTGCAAAAGAAAAAGACTTACATGTTTCCTTCGCCATCATAGACCCATCTAGTGCTGCCAATTCCTTCATAGTCTGAAGCCCAATAATACAGGCATGCATTAATGTGCAAGATGAACAGCAAGTATCCAGTTGTTCGAATGACCCTATAAAAGTCAACAGATTCCTGTTAAACAACTTAAATTTTTCCTTTTTAAAAAAAATATAGAACCATTACTTTTTTGGATTAACAGTGTTAATGTTAAGCACACACTAAGTTGTTCCCCACCTGTATTGATTTTATGAAAAAATAGCTGGCAGTTTCCCATCTCTCACTTCTGTCCAAGGTCAAATAAATATCTTCACTAGCCTATTTGACAAGGGGTAATATTTAAATTATGGTTCCCTGAGGAGTTTATAGTCCACTTCTTTAAATGCCTATGAATATTTCCAGAAATTTGAAGCTATATTAATGAGGATATAGGGTAAAAAATAATGTGTTTCCCAAATCCTATCCAAGATAGACTCTAAACTTGTGAACCAAAGCCAAGAAATGTCTGAGGTCAGAAATTAACCGCTTTACAAGACCTAGAGTATAAACCTGCAGTAGACCCTCTAAATAGTATGATTTAGTTGCTACA
This sequence comes from Parus major, assembly GCF_001522545.3. Classification (NCBI taxonomy): domain Eukaryota; kingdom Metazoa; phylum Chordata; class Aves; order Passeriformes; family Paridae; genus Parus; species Parus major. The sequence continues at coordinate 124,862,544 of NC_031769.1, forward strand.
GCAGGAGTTATATCATTCCTAATCCCAGTTCTTATGCTTATGGCCAATTCTTTGAAGAATACCAATGATGAACTGCTTAAGCACCAAGCAGCTTTCTGTTTAATACAATAATGATCTCATTGTATATCCCCTGTTCAGTGCATGGGGATCAAAAGAAAGATCTCCTGGATTTAGATCTCTATTGAAATATTCATGCAAGCAGGGGATAAATAAGCAGGAAAAGTGCAGGACTTGCCTAAACACAGGCTGGTAGTTAATGAGTTTATCTGCTACAGCTAGAATTCAATGCAGCATGCAGTGCAGAGTAACTGAGAAAGTGGTTTTATGGGAATTTAATAAGATCTAACTAAGTTTGGTCTATAAACAAAGTTAAAGGGAGCTAATATCTCTGTGGTTACTTCATTAAGCACTCCTTTGCTGCTTCTTCAGGTGCCTTTGTGTGCCCTCGTTGGCCTCTCAATGCCATTAGATAAATCTACCTAAATGTACTCTACTTCTTTATGATGCTCACAAATGAATGCTGTTTCTCTGTTTAAAAGTTGGTGTGCTTCCAGGACAGCTCTGTTTAGTATTGCAAGCTGTAGACAACAGCAGAGAGCTGTTGTAAGCTAGTAATGTTGCAATATTGCCCGTGCTAGGTCTTCTGTTCAAGTTTGAATCCATGAAAATGGACTCCTGAGGTCTGAGTGAAGATTCAGAAAACCTTTGCTTTGTTATATTTCTCCAGACACATGTTGAATATATCACAATGAGAAGATGTAAGTAACTCATGCTAGTTCTATTCATACAAACTCAAACTAATTAATTTGAGAAGAAAATCCTCCCACTTTTGTGTAATTGCTGTGTAGAAGCTTAGTTTGATATGATCTAGTTAATTGGTGCCTTATTGCTGAAGGTGTGGCTATACCAATCTCAGACCAAAACAAGATTGCCACATTAAAATAAAATGCAGTAGTTTGCACAAGAAGACTGAGGTTTTTAAGATTTTTTAGCTCCTCCATTACCCTTCTGTATAACTACCTCTGTTCTCCATTTGTCAATGACCAAAACCAGGAGTCAGTGCTTTCTGAAGTGCGAATTAGAAAATAGATTAGCTTTGTAATATTTAAATTCTGAAGTTTACATTCTGCAAGTGATTTAAATTGGAAATATGAGTGGGCCTTTGACCAGGAAGCAAAGACACAAGCAACAACACACAGTGGTGGTTCTTAACCAATATGATGGTAAAACCTCTGTGGCAGGGCAGAGTAGCTGGCTCTGTCTTTCCACTGCATACATTTTACAGGACCAGTGAGATCTTGCTCTGTGTGTCAGCCTTTCTGAATGAGCACTTTTCCTGTTTTTTGACATGTAAATGAACATCATATCATTCAAAGTCGATCTAGCTTGAAGGAATACACATCCCCTTTACAACTTGTCCTTTGGACATTCATCTCCCATTCCGTATTTTGATAATAGTGGGAATCTGTCCCTTGGAAAACTTTATTTGGGTGAAAATGAGTTTTAAATTTGTTCCCATTTCTTTGAAATCCACATACACACAGCAGTATTGTTACATACAAACTACTTGATTCAGAATGGTCTATATTATTATATACTATCTATATTATATATACTGTATCTCCCAATACTCACAGCAAGTATTATAGGACATACAGAAAAATCATTGAATTATGAATCCAAAAAGCAAAGGATATAATATGGAAAATAATTAATTTTAAAACAATTAATTTTGAATCTCATCAATAGTAGAAAAAGTTAAACATGATAAACAGATGAAGGCCCATTTTTTAAAATGAAATTAGAAACCAGAGAAGGGAGAGATTCAGAAACTGACAAGAAATTTCTTCATCTTGTGGAAATTCACTCCTCTCTTGAACAGAAAGAATTGAAAAATAAAAAAAATTAAAAAAAAATTACAACAAAACAGAAAACCCAAATCAAACCAAAAAGGAATCTTCCATGAGTGAAAAGAGAGGGCAGTATAAGAATAAGTTTTGTGAAGGTCAGCATCTCAAAAATATTTCAGTAGAATTTTCAAACTTTTAAGTTTTGCTTTATTTCACAGGTACATGAAAAAAAATGAAAGAGATTTGAACCTCTTTTTGAAATTTATCTTGTTTTAAAATCCCATAATAATATACTTATTATTATGATAATACCATAAAATATCTCATTTGAATGTATTAATATCAAGTGTACTGTTTAAGTGCAATAATCTCCGAAATAGAGTAAGATGGTAACCAACATATTTCTGCAGCACCAGCAGACCGGAGCAATACATGCCCCAAAACTGGGACAGGGAAAAGGAACTGTTGGTGTAGGTATTACCCAAGATAAACTAGGCCTAATGACATTGACAATAATGATGATGGTGACAAAGCAGATGGGTTCATAGCACCTTGGCAGCATCACTGACAGCTGAGGGGCCTATGAAACTTGCCATAGTGATGTCCATGGTCTACTTGAGCTGTATCCAAAATTCTTTCTGTCAGTAGAGAAGGTGAGAACACAGTTCAGCAGTCTACAGTTACAATCACTATTTGAGAACTGTGTGGAATTGATTCTCCTTCCAACTGTAGTCAGTGCAGTGAAGGATCAAGTTTCTGTATATGCCAGGTTCATGGAGAGAGCATGTTTGAAGAAAAATGTTGACACAGGCTCAGGCTCATAACTCCTATTACGTACAAATAAACAGCTACTGAGGATTTGGAACAGCTATTAGCAACCTAAAGAAAGTGTCCTTTAGCTCTTTCAGCAAAGAAGCTTTCTGAAACTTCTGATCAATTAAATTTTCTCAGAAGCCTCTGTTTGGTGAACATTTTGCCTGAACTAGGCCAGCTGAAGTGAGCTAGATTTCATACATAAGTGAGGCCTTATATATATTACTTTAATGATTACCATAAAGACAGATATTTTAAAAAAGCCTTTAAAATGAACAGTTAAAGCTGTATCATATTCCACCCAATGCTTAAATGACAACTCGTGAAGTCACTTGAAATGCACTCTGTGCCAAGCTTTGCATGCTACTTGAGTTTTATCAGCACATACCTGTAGATGTATGCTTTTTCCATAATGGCTTCCAAACGATCATTAAACTCAAAGAATGTGTTATGCTGAATGGAAAACAAATGAAAGTAATCCAATCACTATTTTTCAGTACACATTGTTTTTATAATAGTACTGGCATCAATTCACATGCACATTTTGCAAATGGATTTTTCAGTGATCAAACTTTCTATAAATATTGGTTCTGGCCAGGACAGGGTTAATTTTTGCAGCAGCTGGGAGGGGCATGGCTAGGACTGGATGTTATTCCATACCACCTCTGGGCATTGCTGGGGGTGGGATAAAGGGGCTGTCTCATCCAAGGAAGAAAGGTGTTTCTTCCTGTTGAGAAAATCTAGCAGAGGGAGCTGTCTGGTATTGTTTATTACTGGGGAGTTTTTCCATGTGAATAATTTCTTTTCTTATACCCTCTGTCATTAGCAATGTTGTTGTAAGTGTTCATTTTCTTGTCTCCTTGTTTCCAGTAAATTGTTCTTATCTCAAGCTGAGATCATTGCCTTTTGTGCCTCTAGTTGAAGGGGGAGAGGGACCAGCATACAGTTTTATTGGGAGTACTAAATTGGAGAATGCTATTCCTAAACCATGACAAACATTTAACCAAAATGTGAACTGAAAAGCAAAGATAAATTTCAGTCAAGTGTTTTTCTGGGTGTTGAGTATCCCCTTAATCTGATTACAGAAATAACCTTGCTATTTTGGTCAGAGTACTGCAGGTGAACAACTTCTTCTTCTTCAGACATAAATAATTGCTTGGGCAACATGATCACAAAGAATTGCAGGCATTTTTTCTCTTCCTGAAATTCCAGTAATTTTTAGTGAGCGATCATATGTATCAACAGCCACATACTAGAGGATACTTTGTGGTACCAATGGCAGCTGTATTGAATTCTTCCTATTTAGTATTTGCAGCTGATGTTTAGTGACCGAATGTAGCTTTTTAATTTGTTTTTGTTCAGTACACAGCTGTTTTCTAATGCAAAGTACTATTTAACTTTTCATTCTTTCATATTATTTTGGTTCTTATTGAAGGAATTTTGAAGTTTTATTGAATATCAAAGTGAAGAGCATCTTCATTGTATTGTTAGAGTTCTTGTGTTCCCCTCCAGCTTTAAATGAAAATCAATTCTTTGTCAATGTTGATTGTGTGCAGAGAAATGTATTTAACCAGGAGTGGCCTGCTAGGTTCTGCTGTGTTCTAATTCCTTCTCAGACCTTTCATTACACAACTCTAAGTGTCTTTGGACTCAACAACAAAAGTAACTTCGTGCTTTATAGGTATTCTGTGTATAATTTTTGTCCTTTAAATTACCTCCTTTGCTTTTAAACACCTGACATAAACAATAGAAGGGGAAAGTACTTTGGCATTAATTTGTATTTTTTTAATCTTTGAAAAATAAGCAGGTAATTTGAGATTAACCTAATTTAAATAATGTGAAAAACCTAGCTTTAGTCAAAAATTACTTATTGAAATTAGGAAATAACAAAGTCAGAAAAAAAATAAGAAAATTAGGGCTTAATTTTGCTAGACTATGACTGGTATTTTTTTGTTTCTTTATTTAGTTATTTTGTACCTCAGTCTGAAGGTATTTACAGTTTCTAAATTTCATATTCATAAATATTAGAAAACAATGTGTTGCATTGCAAAAACATCTAGGCATGGTGAGCCATCCATCACTAACACAGATCTTACCTTTAGCATCCTGTTTGCTCGAAGTGCTGGATTAAATCCAAAGAAGAAGTATAAAATGTCAAATGGAATCACTGATAACACATCAAGCTGTTGAAGAGCAGAGAGGTCAATTTAAACTTCACAGTAATCATAATGTATTTATTTGCTGTCAAAAACCTGCTTAGACTGATTCATGACTGCAATAATATTTGAAGAGTCAGCATGCTAAGCATGTAGCTTCCTAAGTACTGGCATATAAGATTATCTCCTTGAAAACACCAAGAGCTTGGCTCTGCCCTGCTTTTGAGTCCCCTGTGCCTGAGATTTTAATCTGTTTTGTGTGGATTATTAACAGTATCTTATATATTTGATTATTATTTTTATAATTATAATTTGATTATAATTTGATATTACATTCTGTTTTTTCAGTTGTAGCTCTGACCAGACTAAAATGTTTGGCATGTGGCTGGTGAGTGGAGGTGGGGAGGCCACTACACAAGCACTTCTTAAAAGCCATTCAGCTTTTAGAACAAGGCTACCTAAAGCAATTTGAGGGACCACAGTGAGTTAGATTTCTTGCTTGCAACCTGCAGAAGGTATGTGTTCCAAACATCAGATTCATCATAGGACGATAAATTTGGCTGGTTTTTTTGTTTCTTTGTTTGGCTGGGTTGGGTTTTTAATTTTTTTTTAATAGATTCTTTTCTTCCATTATATTTGTATACTGCTTCCTCCCGTTACACTAAGGTTTCCAACATCTCCCTGCAGTCCATCAGCTAAGTGATTACTCTTATCTGCATGCTTTATTCTTTCCTAAGATAAAGTAGGAAAGCTGGGGAACATTTATCTTTTCCTTTTTAAAGATCCTGGGATGCCTTACTTTGTTGCTGTTTTTGCTTGGGAGTAATAGAGGGATGTGGAACTCTGGGCTTCATCTCTCTGTAATCTGAAATCTCTTTGCAATGAGGGGTGAAAATTGTGTTGGCAGCAACCAGCCTGCAGCACTGACCTTTTATTCTATGCAAGTAAGGAGCAATTAATACCTGAACAGTGTGCAAAGCAAACCAAAAAATTGATTGAGACAAACAGCCTCTTATGGTCTCTCTCTCTCCTGCTCTCAGACACATGTCTAAGAGGGAAAATTTAGTCTAAAGTGCATTAATATCAGTAACTGCTAATTAGTAATTAGTCATATGACAAATTCCCACATTATATCTATATCTTGCATGTGGTTAGACCCTCAACTCCCCTTAGTTTCTCCAGAAATCAAGAGCCCTAAACATACAGCGAGTGTGAACTTAAAATAAAACCATACCAATCCATTTCAGTCTCTTGCTTTAGGTTTCACTCCGTCGAACTCATTTGACTCTATGGTGTATATCCTGCACTTTTGCATAGCTTAATATCAAATATTTAAGTAATGATACCACAGTCACTGAGAAAAAATTAACTCTGAAGAAGGCAGGTGCAGAAGTGGAGAGGGCAATAATTGAGATGTGTGCCTAGTGTCACAGAGCTCTACGTTCATCAGGAATTTAAAAAACTACCTATCTTCCACTGGCAAAATAATCCAAACATTTAGGAGCAACATTAACAATTTTCCTAAATCAAACACATCTTTGTTTTTATGAAGTGCCATGAGCATCTCTGAATTTTTGACTGCTCCTGTGAGTGATGAACTGTTCAGTAGAATGAGGTACTTCAAAAGAGTTTACAGAATAGAGTTATCATCTCTCTTCAGGAGTTTTAACATTTTTTAATGAATCTCTAGCAAATGGGGCTATTGTCTTTAGTGTGTGCTGGGATGACTTCACAAAAACTAATCAAATTCTATTTTATTAATTTATTATAATTCCAAAATAATATTTAGAATTGCATTTAAAGACTGTTTATGAAGATGGCAGTCTTCAGCTGGTGAGCACTGATATGCCATTGATCCAATGCTTTCTGGTGATATTCTTAAACCAACAGTGATTTTCAGTGATTGAAAAAAAGTCCTGTGAAATAGTAGAGCCAGAACTTCATATTGATATCAGTAACACAGGATTTACTTACCCTAAACTTCACAGTGCTCCGGTAGAATTTTTCCGTTTCTGCTCTGTCTGACTAAAGTGATAGCGAAAGGAGAAAAAGACATAGTCAAGATCAGAATGTCAAGGATGAGCCTCTGCTACTCCACAGTATAGTAGGGGCAATGACAAATTAATGATGGCCTAAAAGCATGAATGGAGAAATATCTGTAGATATTTCTGAGAAACAGTATTAGTCTAGCTTACATTAGATCAGATTTTATTAGAACTACTTGAAAAAAATGAGAGTCGGGGTTTGTCTGATTTTTTCCAATCTGGATGTTGGTTTAGAAAAGCACATTACATTTTTTCCACAAAACTTCCCTCTCAAGACATCTGTACTACTTCATGCTCAACCCAACTCCCCTTCAATTTCATGGCAAAAAATGCATTTATCTGCAGTGATTCCAATAAAAAATTCAGAGTGTTTTTAATGGTGCTGTACAAAATTAGCTCTTTGAATGCTAACATTAACATGCTAGCATTACTAGCATTACAATAATCAACACTGCATTCATTAGTAATGATTAGCTTTTTATTTTTAAATTGTTCTTCACGGAAACTGATGCTAATATAATAAGAAAGGGTAATCACGAGTATATAAAGAAATTCATCTATTATTATACTTTCTGTATTTATATCAGGAAAACTTTAAAAATAGCTTTAAGTTCTTAATCATATTTCCATTCCAACTTTCACTATTATCAGTTTAAACATTAAGCTAAATGCAGGAGATCAGGCAGGAAATGGTTTCTGTGCACTAAAATCTGTGAATTGTAGAAACAGCTTCAAGGGAAATACAAGCTGAGCTATGTGTGTTAGAGTTTTAACTTTGTTCATAAAAATTGAGTTTTGTGGGATTTAGGCAAGATCCAGTTACTGAATGTCTTGGTGTGGAAAAATACATTCCACTGCACTGCATTTAATACCTATTGAAATGATATTTGCACAGCTTGGTCTGTAAAGGTATCAGTAATATCATGTATGTATAATGTATAATTTTTTTTGTTAAAGCACTGAACTAAAGCTAGTTCAAAATTAGATTTGAAGATATATAATTTTTAATTTTCTGTCTGTTGGGCACAGTAATGTCATGCTGAAGATATCAATTTTTTTTTTTCTGAATTATTATCTTTTTTCTATAAGATGTCAAAGAATCAAAAGCAGGAAAGACTTAAAGAAAAGTTAATGTTCTAGATACCCTTTGGTAGGATAAGGGCAAGCTTTCAGATTTTTGTTTAAAACTTTATTTTACATTTTTCTATAAAAAGATAACACAAAAATTGTAGCAATAAAAATTTAACATACTTATTTCCCCAAAAGAGATTATCTCAAATGAATTATTTCCTAAATACCCTAAATACCCTAAAATTACAGGGATTTTAAACCCCACCATCTCACAATCTGTTACAAAGCACACATATCTTGTCCAATCCTAGAAGAATATGCCCTATCTTCAGTTGTGATTCTGGTACAAGGCAAATAGGTGAAAATTTTACACAAACATACAAACAGACATATATATTTATATGACTACTTATGATCACTGATTCCCGTGAGGAATTTTAGAGCTGCATGCCTGTTTCAGCTGCTCTCATCTGTTACTTTCAAATATTTTTTTTTGATTTTTAAAAATTCAGGTAATGGATATGTTTCTTCCTACAGGGGATAATGGAATGTCAGTGTAGAATGGAAGGTCAGTGATGAAAAATATATGTATCCTTTAATAAATAAAAAAAGTTACATAGATTTGACATAGGGATAAAAAAGAATTGTCAGATTGGATGAATTTCTATACTCTAACACACAACTACTGCCCATGGAAGTCCCACTTCCAATACTTACTATTATATCTCCCCCTCTGATAAACCGCACTCGGGGCTGGAAAATGATTAAGTCGCACAGGTAGCAGATGTCACACATTACATCAATGACAAGCCAGTATATTGTGTTACTGGGGGTTTGGTATGGGAACACATAGCGCAGGGGAATGAACCAGCAGTTCCAGTTATAGGCAATTGTCACAAGCATGAGCCACGCCACGTAACGGCGATCTGAAAGATAAAAGCATTGAGTGTCGAGGCGTGAACCTGGAGCCTATTGTCATTTGTACAGACACATTCATTCTGCTGCAGTCTCTGGGAAGAATGGGTCTCCCAGGATTGGGACCAACCTCCCATTCTCCCTTTTGCAGCTGGAATGCTGCTAAAGTGACATAGCTTGGAAACAGAAGTCACAGAAGGAACATGCAAAAATGAGAGCGTATAGAATTCAGTGCATCTGAAGAAACTTATGTGATCACTTTGCATGGTGCTCATCTGTATTATAACTGACAAAAGAACTGTTTGCCCCTAATGGATGGTACAAATTCCACATCAAGAAATAGAAGACTTGGGTTCTAATCCTGGTCAGTACACCTTTGTGAATACCATCTTTGCAACTCATGTTTGATGATCCCTGTTTGGAATAAATGTTGTTTAGGACAGGACCTTTGTGTCCCTGGGAGCTGCAAACTGGAATATGTATCTTATGGTAGCACACAGGTGCCATGCAATACCAGGTCACTTCAATATGACCTTACCCCATTCTATTACACAGCTTTAAATGTACCTGTGTATGAGTCAATGGTTTCTGGTAGCTTCATGTACTCCATGTATTTTTTCATTGGAGGTTTTTTGAATTTACAGCACAGCATATCACAGTAATGATCCTCCTCTGGCTTTGCTTCTGCCTCCTCTTTCTTTTCTTCTTTTTTTTCATCTTTTTTTTCTTCTTTTGGTGGGGGTGGAGCCTTCTTTGGTGCTAGACAAAAATACCAAAAATATTGGTATTTTAATAATGGCTCAATTAATACATTCTGTTTTAACATGAACAAAAGCCTCATAACATTAAAATATCTTCTAAAAACACTGGACAGTGGCTAAATTCACTATATTAAATACATAGAAAAACACTTGAAGAGTAAAACCACCACTGGTATAAACATGTGCAACTGCTTTCATAAAAAGGGCAGTTATGTTACAGAGTGCAATATCTATATTACTGAATTTCCCTGGAAATGAGGTAGATCAGCAAAGAAACAATTTAAAAAAAAAATAAATTATCAGTTGGTGTATTTTATTTTCCTTCAGGCACCATTTTTAGAGCTTTTTAAAAAACACACACTCAATGAACAGCTTCTAAAAAACGCCAGAACATAAAACCACCACACTCAAATCTTTGTGGAAGCGAAAAGGAAAGTCAAGCTTTCCTCTGAAGAGGAGAAAAATTGATTTATGTTTAATATTTTGTCAAAAGTAAATGATTCATTTATGTCAGATGAGTTAGCTCTACCTAAAGCATGGACTTAAAGTCTTCAGTATGTCCAGATTTCTGTCAAGGCTAAAATTTTATTTACTTTATTTACACACAAGATCCCTTATCAAAGTGACTAACATCCACTCATAAGATATATATATGTTTCTTCATATGTTTCCGATTCATCTCCATGAGTAAACATCTCTGGGAGCTATTTCAAAATCCAGAAAACTTCTTGACACAAATGATTCTAGATACTGCCTTTATAAGGTTTTCCCCCAAATTCTTCAGTGATATCATTCAAAGGGAGGTTGTACCTAAGGACTCTGGCTTACTGTAGAGAAATAGGAACAACTTGACTTCATAGGGCCCAAAGGGATGCTTTCCAGTGGATAAAAAACATTTAAAAAAAAATAATTAACGCATTGTTACCACAAAATTATTTTCAGTTTTAAGCTGAACAAATGCACAGTTATTTCTAGAGGCTTACTTAGGAATACAAACTGGACTTACAAACTGGAGGACTTGCTTCAGGTGAAGATATCACTGGGTCATTCAGCTTTTCCTTATACACATTTGCCCTTTCACGCAATTTTTTGACAATCTCTTGAAGCTGGGCATCAGCATACTCATTTGTTTGGAAACCTGGAGGTGCTGGCTTCTGTGTGCTAATTAAAACAAAAGGAGAAAAAAGGCTTGTTACCTGCTCTTGCCTGCTGCTCATGTCAGCAGCAGTCTGTGTGTTATTTCAAGTAGAGAAGGTCAGGGTACCCTGTTTAGCCTATTGCACTGCTGCTTTTCACCCAGTCCCACTGTGGCTGTGCAAGGCCCAGAGCTTACCTGATGTCTTCACTAAGTTACAAGGCATCCTCTTCACATCTGTGCATAAAAATGTGCTCATTGTTACATGGAAATATCCTAATGATGACAGGAAATGCAGGTAGAAGAGGAGGGACTTATGCTTGCTTTACACTTCCTAATGTTTGGAAAATTGATTTAATCTGTGTTTTTTATGGTTTATTATGGGTAACATGAGGTAGAAAAAAATGCATCTGTTTTCAGTGGAAGCAAAACCCTTCTTGCTGAGGTTTCTTCTTTTTCTGCTAAGAGTTTGCTCATAGTAACACTAAGCTGATATTCCAGCACCCACAGCATTTGTTCAAACCTGAGAACTATTGATTTTCAAACACCTGCAAACTCATACTCAGCACTGTAACTAATGCTTTCATTAGGTTTTATGCATGCTGACAGTCAAATAGAAAATCTAGGTGAAAGTGATTCTTGATCAACTCTTCTGTGCTTATTCTTACTTGAAATTTCATCCTTGATTACTTGCTACTGTCTGATTTTGCAGACTGGGGTTGTTTTTGGATGCAACTCAGCTGGCAGCTGGGCCACACATATGGACTTCCTCTATGTAGAGACCTGGACATGGGATTTTTTTTTTTCTGTATCCTTGACTCCACCCTTCTCAGCTGATGTGACACAGGGATGTCAGAGATGGCTGGAAATGGCTGTGACTGGCACGGGGCAGCTCAAGGTCTCCTCCCAGCCAGGTCACAATTACCACCCCTGTACTGAAATCCTGAAAGCTATGCCCAATAGGGGCATACAGGATAGGAATATATATAGGGGCTACAGCAGGAAATTGTTCTTTCCTTCTCAGCAGTCTTTCAATTCTGTCCCAAGTACCACAGCAATGTGGCTTCAGCAAGAATAGCAGCAGACCAAAAGTGACGTATGCTTGAAATGTCCAATTTGTGAGAAAATCTTCCCAAATGTGAGTAGGGGGGAAAGTGGTATAACAGTACCTTGGGTAGAGAAGAAATGGCATAGAAGAAATAGGGAAGAAAACACCACTGCAAAGTGATCTTTGAATAAACACCATGTCTGCTCAAGACCTAAACCTATTTTGAAATTTCTAACAGAAGGAGCTGTAGCTAAAAAAGGAAAGTGTCAGAGTGGGATGTGTGTAGCTTTTTGAGAAGCAGTGTTCTGGAGACTCAACACAAATCACAGTCCCCAAGGAAGTATAATTTAAGCATGTAAAAATCCTTCAGCAACTAAACCATTGGATAAAGTGGAGATATGCTGCTAGAAGTAACAACAGAAGCAAAAGCTTGGAAGTATATGCTTGTCATTCCTCTAATTGAAGTCTTGTATACTGTCTATTTCTTAAAACTCCTCAGACAGGAGATTAATCAAAACAGTTCTGATGCATTTTGTAATCTTATCACAGTTCCTTTTGTGTCACGTTGTCCCTTTGCTCAGGCTATCTGCAATGTAATGACATCCTTTCTTGTTTTGAGCTAACATTTCACAATTAGTTTTTTTTCTTCTGTGCAAAGAATTTAAAATAGTTCTTAGTCTTTGAGGTTGCTGTATTTTTGCTCAGGTCATTAGCTATCTTATAGTTAGGTGCCACTTACACGTGTCGTGCCAAAGGCCCCTTCTATCTTCTTTCTAGGAATAAGCTACAAATTTAAATAAGCTTAAGATTTTCCTCTTATTTCAGATTTTCGAACAAAAGTTAAAATCTCCTCTATCATGGATTTGGTGCAATGTAGCAAGAGGAACCATGTTTCCGTTTGGTACTGATTGGAATCTGTGTGACTTAGTTTAAAGTTATTTGCCCCGCAGTTGATGAGAAATTGATTTTCCTTGCCCTACTTCTCATTTGGCTTGCATTAACTCCTACTCCATTATTTTCTTGTAATGAAATGCTTACTTTAAATTTTCTTTGGCTAATACAGATGGAAGAAGCCTCATGTTGAACACAGCTAATTTGAGGATGTTTATTGTATATGTACTTTGTAGGGGGGGGTGCACTTTAAATTGACTGGGCTAATGAAGCCCATTTAAACTTCACTAAATCACTTTTAATTAAACTTGACTGTTTCTCTCGCTTCATGTGCTGCTTGGATTTTATTCTAAGCTGTTATTCTTGAAGGATGTTTTTTCTTTAAGCAATTTATCTTTGACTTTTGTGCAGTATGTTACAATAGGTCCAGGTCTATATTACTTACTCTCCATGTAGTCCTTTACAGAGTGGAAATGCCTACTCCCTGTGCAAGTAAGGAATGAAAATCAGGATGGCAACTCATGTACTATGCACACACAGTCTTGTTACTACCTTAGACATATTTTGTTTAATGATAGCAATATATGTAACATGAGAAGTATAACAATGTAGTTTTCTGATATTTTTCATTTTTAGATTTTATTTTTGTAACTTTTAGATTTATATTGTTTGTTTAGTGATAAAATTGCAGTGCCTTTATTCTCCCCAAGCCACAAGATATTTAGACACCTATAGCATAGTAAAAGAATATAACCTTGAAATAGGCTATGGAAATACTGTACTTTAGTACAGTATTTAGTACATTAGAATACCAATGTATGCAACAGCTGTTAAGTAATGTGGCTTGGAAGTTTTCTGTGTTAAGAGTTCAAACAAACACTGATAAGAAATGCAATAGTTATTTCAGAAGGTCTGCCCTTTACTAAATTACAAGCTGGGTTTTTAATTCCTCTCCTTTTCTGGCCACAAATACCAAATTCCTGGGTTCAATTCAGTTTTATCTACCAAATGACCCCTGAAAACATGTATATCATAAATGTATGCTTCCTGGAAAATATCCATAAGTCATTTTTCTCATTTCAGTTATAACCCAATATTTTTTTGCAGCAATTAAGGAACTTTTTTCTGATTACATGGAAATAGAGTCCTTGGTCTTGCAATAGAACTTTCAATGTTTTTATTGAGCTCTGATGTTGTGATTTATGATTGCATTTGCAATCTGTGTCTTGAAAAAATAAATTGTCTTTTCTGAATAAATTATGGAGGCCCTCTAATTCGGATAATAAATTTTCAGATGGATATGATAATACACAAAACATGATGGCACAGATGAGAAAGATTTTGGAGAGACAGAAAAATATAATTCAAGGCATCATGAAATGTATTGATTCAAAAACACATCCTCAATTTTTGCTGACAATCCCAGTGTAAGTAATGCCAAAGAAGCCCTGAGTTCCAAGCCTAAGATCAGTCATCCTAAATTACTAGGAAAACTTGTAAGAGAAGTAATCAAACATGTTAGTCACTTGCTTGGTACAGCAAGAGAGGTATTCCAAAAAGATAACTCACTATTTTTATTATACTGTCTTTATAGTCCAAAAAAAAGGCTTCCCTGAGGAGAGGTTCAGAATGACTGAGATAAGTTTCTGCTCTGAATTGATTGTGAAGAGGGACTATTCTTCTCCTTTATCCACACAGGGTGCCGACAGGGTTTTATGAGTGAGCTTTAATGTTCTTCTTCATGATTTTGGTACAAAATGTAGTAGTGTACTAATGAGGTTTAATAGGACCTTGAATTTGGAAGATTAAAAAGTAGGAATGATTTCTATGCAGGAAAATTGTAATTATTTAGTCCAAGTAATAGAAATGAGGACAAATCTAATGTCCCATACTGCAGGCACCTACTTAGAACTGTATTGTAAGAATTTCTTTTGTAAATGCTGGGATCATCAGTTGCAGGTGACAAAAGGATAAATGTCCAAGTGTTTAGTCAAAGGGAAGCTGCTTATGAGCCATACACAATCTGGCTATGAAAAATGCTGGTGTAAAAGTAACTGTAGAATGCCAGGGAAATTAGCATTAATTTTGGGATAGAGGCCAATGTGAGAATTATTCTGACCAGCCAAACTCAAAGGGTGTATTCCCACAGGAGACTCAAGAAAGTCTCTTGGGATGGCCAAGACTGCTGGGAACATGACTTTGAAAAGGACAAATAAACAAATTTAGACGTAATAAGATCATTGTCTATAAGATCTAATTTGGGTGGAGAACCATGGGAAAATAGGTATTTGAGCTGAGAAGAATTATTGTGAGAAGAATAAATGTGAACAGAGGCACAGTGAATTATCATGAGTTAAATGTCTGAAGAAAGTTTCCAAGCCTTTAATGACCAGAACTCTAGGCTGATTTTACTATGAGTGGGGGCAGTTGAAACAAGTGTGACAGACTTCAAGATTATATTAGCTAAGATCATGAAGACTGTTGTAGGCTGTGATTCCCAAGAAAGCATAAGAATGTATGCCACATGACAGGAAATCCTTTTTAGCAAAAAACTTTGAAATATATAAATATTTATATATAAATGTGGATAAGTGACTTAACCTGTATATTTACCACCTGACTCTTCTTTCAAAAATCTTAACAGCTCCAGTGTTAAGAAGTTTCTAAGATAAATATATTATCTTAAAGTCTTGGAACAAGCTCTTCACACATTAGATTCCATGGACTTTCAAAAAGCTCTTAATTAAATTTTAATTTTCCTTAACAGTCTTGAAAAAAGTGTCTTCCTCCGACCCATCATCTTTTCCTTTAATCACAGAATCATCAAATTTGGAAGAGAACTTCAAGATCATCTAGTCCAGCAGCCAACCCAGCACCATCATAATTATCCCTAAACGAAGTGCCACATTGAGATACTTGCCTGGGCAGTTTATTCTAATGCCTTTCCACTCTTTCAGTGATAACTTTTTTTCCTAAAAGCTAATCTGAACCACGCCTAGCAAGGGAAAGTGTCTGATAAAGACCCATCTTTACTGATATAGAAGATTATGTCCTTTTCTATTTGCTGCATTTTTTTAAATACTGGCATTATATTGACCTTTCTTTGCAATAAAACAGAACAAATCGCATTTTTATTTAATTTCATTTTAGGATTAAGTTGTTCTTCACCATTCAATTTTATTTTAAACTGATTTTCCTTTGTCTTACTATATATTTTATTACCTGTTTCATTAATTTAAACATAGTGATACCACAATATTAGTGTTGGTTTTGGTTTTATGCATGTATATGCAAGAATGGGCCATAAGCATTTATGAGCTTCATAAAGGCAACATATAAAAAAATCTTTCCATTGGAATTCATGACTCTCCTGTAGCTCAGAATCTTTGTACAGAGATCATGCTTTTTTGGGCCCTAAGAAAATGTTCTTGAAAAAAAAAATGCATAGATAAATAATTTCCCAAATCTCATGTTGTATTCATAAAGAAAAAGAGATATGGAAGCAACAGTGTTCAAGAAAGGCACTATCTTTCAGATTTATCCATTGGTATTGAACTCAGAATAAACTTCTTGATGCAATGCAGACTGAAATCTAATTATCCAGGCTGCAGAGATTCCTGCTTTTTAACTCAAATTTTTTTAACAGCAGCTTCTTTGACAATCCTCCTAGTTATTCAATCACAACAATCTGTGAATCCTCTAATCTTCTTTACAGTACTCTCTAAGGAGAAGTCTGACTCAATGCTGAACACATGGAACTCTCACTGAGGTACCATATTAAAATGTGAATAAGATTTTATTTTAATTAAAAATTCTGCAGTAGGAACTGTAAAAGTAGCAGAAAGAAAGTAGTATGAATGTTGAAAATATCAATTACCTATGAAAAAGTCACCTTTCCTTAAGGTAAGTGGTAATATCAAGTTGTTTAATTGCAGTATTTACTATGGCATGAAAAATAAGGACAGAATAATTTCTAATACTAATTGCTTTAGAACAAAAGTATAATAGTCTAAGGATATAATTCTAATTTATTTCCTTATCTGTTGCTATTGTGCCATTGGGGCTTTCTTATCTGTAAGTAATTAAATCTGTCTGGGCATCTGCCACTTATCAGGAATTTTTAACATTTTAATATTTAAATACAAACACATACCTTATTTACATAAGCCTTTAATTTATGGCTATGTAAAATAATTTAATCAGAGTATGATACAGTGCTGTACAGAGTTCATAAGCACTGCACAAACCCTTCTTCCTATTTTCTATCTTTCAGTTTTTCTTAATGTGCAGGGAATTAAAAACTAAAATAAAAATTCTATAAAATTTCCCATTGTGAATGTTTTCAAAGGCTGGAAAAAAGTCTCAGATTTGAAAAACTTAATTTCCAATGGATGTCTTCATTTGTTATCTGTTTTCATAGAGTCCCTAAAATAATCATACAACCATAAGGCTGTAGAAAAGTTTGGGATATCCCGTCCTCACAGCTCAAAGCAGAATGAGGTACACCTGAAAGATTCTTATCTAACCTTTTCTGAAATATGTCTAGTCATGGCTATTCCATAATCTTCCCAAAGAATTTATTTCTGTGCTTCACTAGCTTCATTTTGCAATTTCTTCTTCCTCAATGGTACAATTCCTCTTTTGGTACAATTTGTCCTATGCATTTTGAACATGGGGTAAAAGTAATTGTCCCTTCTCTTTTATCTCACTTTTTTGGCCATTTGCACATTTCAGTTTTCTATTTTTTTTTTTTTCCAAATGGAAAGGATTTGCTGCAAGGATAATAATTGTATGATTACTAGGAATGTCAGATAATTCTATAATTTTCAGTGTTTGTTCCAAAACTTCATGCCATGGGCCATTGTTGCCTGTGCTAATTATATAAAATTACCTTGGTGTGACCATCTGTGTTGCAAATCTACTTTCATTAGGGTGAACTGTTATGCAGCAGCCTGTGTAGAAACTGATTACCTTTCCCAGGATCCCAAAGAAACTCAGAGATAAAGAACCTATTCCTCTGAGGTGACTTCCAATTCCCGCTATTTATGACCATCCTTTCCCCTTCTGCAGGACCCTGGCACACTCCTTTCCAAAAGCAGCACCAAAGGAGGTGTGTTCCCTGCAGACACTGCTCTTCTCCTCCTGAGTATCATTTACCCAGGGTTCTGAATAAAACCGGGCTGCCAGATGTGTTTGACTTCTCATCTGACCCTCATATCTCTCCTGTCACTGTTTCATCTCTTCCTCTCCTGGGCTGTACAGCATGGGATGTTTTCATCCTAAATTGCTAGGATTTGGAAAAAGAGTAAATAACTAGGGACAGGGTGTTTTAATAAAATATGTTGGACGAGATTAAACATAGGCATGAATACTTACACTTGTCAGGAAGTAATAATCAGTTTCCTTTACTAAATGATAAGCATTATGTCTTAGATCTACATACCTCTTAGACTTGTCAAGAAAGGCCCTGATATATTTACAAATATTTGGTAAAAATGTGATTTAAATACAAGTGCAATTTAAATATAAAGTTTTATATTACACATAGTAATACACATTGTGTTCCTGTCACAATGCTCATTGTTTTGCTTTTTTCTCTGAAAATGACTCAACATATAATAGCAGGGATAATATTTTGAATAAATTCTAATTTCTCCATTTACAAAAAGGTTTCTTCTTACTTTGAAAACTATTAAGTGAATGGGAGATTTACACAAAATGCACAGAAATTGCTTTTAATCAAAGAAATCAATCAGCGGAAAATTAAGACAAACTATATCCATCCTTTTTTAAATATTCCAAAAATCCCAATTTCTTCCATTGATATGGTTAACAATAAATATATATTAATATTATGAGTATATGATTTGAAATAATGCAAGGGTAAAAACCCCCAGCATTTCAGTCTGTATAATGACATTCCTATCCTTTCCTCGCTTCATTTATTCTTCAATGGAAAACTTCTGAATCTTCTACTTTTTAATTTCAGGCTACCTACTTGATTGCCATGCAGAGTGAGTGAAATTAAATAGCAAGGGTAACTGCATCCTGCAGATCGGATAGAATTTAAAGGCTCTGGGAAAATGCAATTCAGCAAAGATTACAGCAAGTTTAATCCATTTTGGTACAGACAGCACACCATCACCTTTCTATTTAATTTGTAGGTTCTCAATGTAGTAATTTCAGAAACTGATGTCCAAGAAGTAAAGTGACAGGCTCTGCAAAAGAAAAAAGGCCTAAGCAGAGGGAATATAAGTGCTAAGAAAAGTATTTTTCTTTTTAACACATTAATGTCTTTTCAGTCAGGTGTAATAAATATACTAGATGCATTATATCTGTTTACAATTTCAAGTACTGCAGTGATTAGCTGGAGACAACTAAGGAAATGTATTAACTCTCCATAAAACGCACTTGTGACTGTGTTTAAACTGGGATTTTTCGTAAGGCCCAGCATTGGCCTTGTTTTACTTCATCATGAATCACCTCCCTCGACATGCTGGCCACACTTTTTTTGATGCAGTCTAGGATACAGGTGGATCTTGACTTCAGAGACTGGAGTTTATTGCCAGGAGCATCATTTTCTTACATCCCTGGTGTTCCTACACCAATCAAGGATTTCTAGAGACTCTGCAGAGGGTTGATACTGGGTCTGTTTCACTGATGTGCTGAGATTCTGTACTTGTGATAGGACATAGCTTCTGTAAGGTGCATCTGCTTGGTGAATTGATGTAACCAGTGGATGGCAAGCACTAATAAGCACAGTAATTTTCCTGTTCGAGGTTATTGAGGTAAATGAAGTGCATTACTCACTAGGAACATGCTACCAGCAGGAGTTCTCTTTATTAACCTGGCTATGCACCACATAGCAAATTGCATCTTAATCTTTGTTTTGTTCTCTTTTCTTGCTATTAGCCAAATTAAAGAGGGAAAAAAAATCTTTATAGAAGGACTGGTAGAGTCTATTAAGTAATAGGATGTGGCTATGAGAAAGGCAAACCACAAGCATGAAGTTCAGTTTGCCTGAACCAGCCATGGTCATATGGAAGTTTGCAGCACTGGAGTTCACTTTTCTTTGGAAATGTTGAAAGCTGTGTTTCTGCATTTGAAAAAGCAGAATCAGGCAAGTATGCTTTCTGTGTGGGAATGCTATTTTTTCTTATAAATTTAGTATTTCATTTAAATTTATTTAATGTATTTCATATTTTATATTTTATTTTTATATTTTATTTGTAATTGCTAGATTCTGAAGGGGGCATATCAGATAAAATGTTTTGTTCTTCTCTAAACATAACAGAGAATGCAGTGAAATCTAAAAGATAAAATCTAAAAGCACAGAAAGTCCCAGGTACCTACTGCAATTTTTTTCCTTTGTGTGGTCTTGAACATTTAGTCTTCAAATGTGGATTATTATTTTATGCAGTATTTTGCACAGAGGGGTTCATGATCTTTGACTGGGGTTTCAGTGCCTTAATATAAATAGTACATTGTAATCTCTTTGGTAATCTGGGAAGATGAAATACTCTTACAAATTCAACAGGGCTTAAAGGCTTTTAAAAGACACGGAGAGGAGGTCATAAAAGCTCTTTGTGCTCCTTCATTTTCTCTGTTCTATATTGTCAGATGCTTTGTTTACCTTCTTCCATACTCTGTCTCTTCTGACTTGATGCAACTTGTCTCATACCTTGAACCTTTGTGCTAGTTTCTTGTTAATAAGACTCCCTGTCTTCTATTAGAGTGCAAATGAGCACTTCTGCTCCCTTATTTCTTGCTGTGAAGAGACAGGGTAGTCTTAGCCCACCCTTCCAGAGGTTATTATTGCTCTGCAAAGAGCTATTAATGAAAATTACCTGTCGCTCTATTACATTATCGATAGAGGGGAGAAAAAATATATTGGCAGACAGAGCCAATTTGTGTGCAATTCTATCCAAGTCATTAGGAAGCAGATATTAAATGTTTCAGTCACTAAGCCATAATTCAGTGCTTGGTACATCATCCATTCCTGTGGGTTTCTTCTTTCAGTGTTCAAGTGGCTGAAACCAGAGCTGTGTGTCTCTACTCCTTATTGATGTCCATCACCATGTACTGGAGTGTTTTAAAAACAAGGATGTGCTGAGAGGGGAAGACAGATTTTTGTTTGTTTGTTTGTTTGTTTTGCAGACAAATAATTTATGTGGGAATTTTTAGTTCCCATATTAGTTTATTTATTATTATTTTTATAGTTCCCCAAATGCAGTATTTGTCGAAATTTTCATTCACTTAGCAAGCAAAACAATAAATTGCTCTTTAACAGGAAACGAAAAAATGTGCTGTTCTAAACAGTAAAATTGTCTTCTTTCCCTCTTCCTTATTCTATGTATCTGGGCCTGCACAGATGCATTTTAAAAAGTTAAATGTCACAGTAACAGCAGATAAGGTGAAAACTTTTCTATTAATGTTTCCATGGAAGTTGATGAGCTCTGGATATATATGATTGTGAAAAAAATATATATTCATTAACCTTATTTCATTAAGTATATTGCTCAGAGTTAATGGCCATATGTATGATTTCTTGCAAATCAGGTGACTTTTGATTAAACTTTGACTCTTGAATGATAATTAGCATAGGAGAATAGTCTACATAAATTAATTGCACTGGGACTCCCAGTGGAACTTCCACCCACACTCTATGCCCATGGGTCTTTGCTGTCCGCTTCAGGTCAGGCCTTGGCCACTGCCTGAGCTATGTCCAGGTGTGTCTACCTCCCGTTCTGTCTCTGGTTCTGTCTCCTAGACAGACTCTGGACCTCTCTTGCAGCCTTGTTTCCAGCCCTGTCACTGACCCTGTCTTTTTTGCTCCCGACTGGATTCCCTGGATGGACACTAAACCTGGTCCACCACTTTGCATTGTTGATGGAGTCTGTTGCTAGGATCTTGCTCTGCTTGCCAAAGTCTGAAATTCCAGGTAAGAAAATTCTACCACTATTTTGCCAATCTTGATTTCCATAACAATATCACAGAGTCATAGAATTGTTTGATTTCCAAGAGACCTTTAAAGATAATTTAGTCTATGCCATTTGGACAGACACATTTCCCACTAGATCAAGTTGCACAGAGCCGTGTCAGGTCCAATCTGACCTTGAACAACTTCCAACAATGGGGAAATTCTCACAGCTTCTCTGACAAACCAGTGTCTCACCACTCTCTTCACAAAACAATTTCATCCTCATATCTAGTCTCAATCTGCCCTCTTTAAAATCATTAGTCCTTGTAGAATTGCAAGAACAATCACAATTCTCTCAGCCTTTCCTCTCTGATTATTTTTGTGGCTCTCTCTAGACCAGGTCCATGTCTTGTACTGAGGACTCCAGAGCTGGATGCAGCACTTCTGGTAGAATCTCAGCAGGGTGGAGTAGATGAGGGTGAATCACCTCCCTCGACATGCTGGCCACACTTTTTTTGATGCAGCCTAGGATACAGGTGGATCTTGACTTCAGAGCACATATTGCCATCCCATGGCTAATTTTTCATTCACCAGTATATCTCCAAGTCCTTCTCTGCAGGTTTGCTCTCAATCTGTTCATCATGCAGGCTGTATAGATACTGGTGGTTAGGGTGACCCCTGTGCAGGACATTGCACTTGGTCCTTCTGAACTCCATGAGGTTTGTGCCACCTCTCACGCCTGTCAAGGTCCCTCTGGATGACATCCATTCCCTCCAGTTTGTAGGCTGCACCACACAGCATGGTGTTGCCCAAGGGGTAGCACTTGTTACTGATCTTTGTTTGAGCAGTATCCAAATATGGATTAAACAGTGACAGAAGAGAAAACTCCTGGACATTGGGACTCTTAGCTGACTATCCTGACTGTCCTAACAGGCCTTGATATGGCTTTGACTAATATAACTAGCACTTTTCCTAATAACTCCCAGGTATGGAAATAACTAGAAATTAGCAATAACCAAACTCTTCAGGTGGCATTTTGTATTGGTTGGCCTCAGTGCTAGACAGTGGTTTGAGCATGTTTCATTTACTTTTGTAGCTCACATGTATCTATTTGACTCAAATTCTCAGCTTTTCTCAACCTGATAAAGGCAGTTGACTTCCCTAAAAATATTCTAGTTAGCAAATTTGAATACATAGACTCAATAAGGCAGTAATCTTGATCAGAAGCAGTGTCTAGACTGCCATGAACCTGAAGAAGCAATGAATTAAATTCTCTCAAATGTACATTTAAAAATAATTCTCCCTTCAGCTCTGACAGTCAAACAAATCTAATTAGTTCAGCTTCATGCCAGTGCAATGACACCAGTGCCGTGACTTCCAGACCCTATTGCAGAATTTAGTGGCTGTTTTAGCAGTAGAATTTACCAAATATTTACTGTATTTTTAGAAGCTTTTGCTCAAATCAGACTGGCTAGGTATATCTGGATAGATACTTCTGAGTCAGAACACCTCTGAGAAAGCAAAGTTTAATGTAAATATTTTTAATTTCCTTTTAAAAGACAGATTTTGTTTCTACTAATAAGCAACATACCCTTTTGTTTCATAAGCACATAGCAATTATGTTAACCATGGTTACAAGATTTACCAGTGGAACTGTAAGCATTGAATAACATATTGTATGATTAAAAAAAAAGGAGATTCTTATCTAAGTTTTAATTTTTGACCTAGTGGTTCACATTGAAGTGACTAAGTTATTTATAAGTTTTCCATTCTTTCTAGTCAGAGTTATTTTTAATTGCATCTATTATTTTATCGAGGCATGTGCACTAGCATTTTGCTTGATTAATTCCAGGCACAAAGTTTGTCTTAGTAAAGGGGAGGAAACAGGTAATCATCTCTATAAATTAACTCCATGTCAGGGAAAGACTTTTTCATTGTTCCATTAGAATAATCAAAACAATAGAAGGCAAAGACAAGCAGGAGTTTCTACCCTGTTTTTTATTGAGTGTACGTGTTTTTCTCCACTCAAAGTGATCTCAAAAGGCAGAAACTTCATGATGCATAGAAATAGGCCATGTGAGAGTAAAGACTTGGAGCTGACTGACTAGATAATAGCTTTGTGTAAAAGGATCTGAGGGTCTTGGTGGATGACAAATTGAACACAAATCCACAGTGTGTTCTTGCAGCAATGAAGTCTAACTACACACTCTGATTTAGAAAGAGCGCCAGAGGTACGGAGCAAGAGGATGAGAGGCAAAAGAAGAAAGTTAAAGCAAAGGAAAATTTAATTCCATTTAGTTTTTGTAATAAAGGTGGTCAAAGGTGGGCCAGATTGCCCAGAGAAACTATGGAACCTCCATGACAGAGGCATCAGGTGCACATTCAGCAAATCTGCAGATGACACCAAGCTGGGTGGTGTCATCTGCAGGCCCAAAGGAGAGCCAAAAACATGATCCGAAGTCTGGAGCACCTCTCCTATGAGAAAAGGCTGAGAGAGTTGAGGTTCTTCAGCCTGGGGAAGAGAAGGCTTCAGAAGATCTCATTGGTAGCCTTTTAGTATTTAAAAGGGCCCTGTGAGAAAGATGTGAGCAAAAATTTTATCAGGGGTTGTGACATGGCAAGGTTTAATGGTTTTAAATTTAGAGAAGGCAGATTTAGATTAAATATAAGGAAAAAATTTTTTACAATGTGAGTGGTGGAACGCTGGCACCTGTTACCAGAGGTGTTGGATGCCTCATCCCTGGAAATATTCAAGTTCAGCTGGGATGGGGCTTTGAGCAACCCAATCCACTTATAGCTGTCCCTGCTCATTGCAGAGGGGTTGGACTTGATGATCTTTAAAGGTCCCTTCCAGCCCAAAGAATTCTATGGTTCCATGAAATTATGAATCTCTGCTTCTGAAATTACTGTTGACTATTCCAAGTTTATTTTCTTCTAGGCTTCATATGTATTTCTATTTTCACAAAACAGTCACTGCAGCTTTTTACAAAGGTTCATTGACCCTAGATTTTCCCCTGAAGGAATACTACTGCTTCATTTATTTGTCTTTTCTCAGGCAGAGATAGTACTAATCTTCTTATTGTTGAGGCTAATGCTGATTTAATGGTATAACAAAAAAAAAAAACAACAAAAGTACAGGGTAAAAAGTTTCAAGTCAGAATGATGTGACAAACATTCTAGGTTTGGGGCAGAATTCTGAGATTTTCTGTTTTGCTAAGATATAGTCATAATTCAGCAGCAGCACTGCTAAAGTTAGCATATAACTGTAGTTGAGCAAATTCTTTTCCTCATTCCAGCAATTTAGGATGATATACACAACAATCAAAAGCACATAATAAATGAATGCCTCATATATATGCTACCTTGAAATTGAAATAAACTTCATTAGAACCTTAGAGGAGGGACTTTTAAAGAACTGAAATATGGCACACAGAAATGTTAAGTCAGGATATCAGGTAGAATCTTCACATTTTTTTAATTTACTCACTTAGCATTCTCTTTCCCATCTTTGAGTTCATGCTCTTCCTGTTGAGTTGTCTTAGCTGGTTCAGTTGAATTTCCAGGTTTTGAAGGCTCAGGTGCTTTCGCTGATTCTGTATCTAGAAAAAAGGTTTTAAATTTTGAAAATTAATTTTTAAAGAATTATAATAATACTTTTGAAGAAATCACAGCCTGTCTGACATTATTTCTTCAGTAGATAAGTACAAAAAACCCAGCTTCTGGGACATGACCTTTGAACAATATCCTGCATAAATCTATTTCAGTGCTATCTGTTCACAGCATGTTTATGATAAGTACACATTTTCAAATATGTAATTTACTCATAGTTTTTAACTAGATTCATCAGTAGCCAGCTCAACAATGGTCAATTTAGACAATTCTGTATTTATGAGGGACAAGAAGTCATCCAGAAAGGTAGAGGACAGATACATCTGTCCAGGAACCCTTATTAAATAAAGAAGGCAACATGAAGAGTAGCTAATTTTATTATGAATAGAAATGCTAATAAAATTATCTGTACTTCAGTGTTTGAACTGCATCTAAGATGTTGCTTCAGTTGCCAGAACAGTACTGTTCATTGTTGAGTAAATTATGACTGAAATACAGCATTAAGGATGTATGTTGTACTTTGTCTAGCATATTTCTTAACTTCTGTTACTATCAGTTTTTTGAAAGTCATCTAAGTGGGAAGTCTGAAGAGTTTGAAGTAAATGGCATGACCTCTTGACATTTAAGTGGCCTTAAGCAATGCTTTCTTATAATTAGTCCCATGTCTTTTTTTTCAAACTTTCACATTGAAAAATAATTTGATAGCTCTCATCAGTCTGACACTTTGCATAATGGAGGAACAGACTCAGCCTTCACAAATATCTTAATATGATAGAGGAAAAAGCTTGACAGCAAAGCATGACAGCAAATAAATCAGAAGCCTGTTGCATGTGCTGTATTTTGAGACAGTTCAAAGAAAATCAAACCTTGAATATTTTAGATGGATAGTGTAAAATTGCTTTTCTGATAGCTAAACTCCGTATTTAGAGAGTCATTCCTTTAAAAGGATTTAAAAATTCCAGCACTTGTTGCAGTTTATTTTCCCTTTTGAATTCATGGTTTGTAGTATCACAGTTCTCCCTGCCTTGACTCCACAATCCAAAAAGCCAAGTACTCAGTGAAGAGTGACAGCTAAGCTAATCTCAACATTTCTGTAATCACCTCATTTTGGGAATTTTCTTTGTTATAGTAGTTACTTCTACTGTGTCTATACTAACATGGGACACAATCTGATATGAACAATTAGAGCAGTGAAATGGTGCTGAAAGCATGGCATTGAATTGTTATCTGTCAGATATAAATATCCAGCATATCTGGCAGATAAATTTCAAATGAGGTGTATTGAGATCCACTGAAATTAGTGACAATCAGCAGCTTGAGTAAAGTAGTTTGACTTGTGGAGTTATTCTCCTGGTTTGGTTTTATTCTAAAGGAATCCAATAATGAGTTCCTAAAGTGTTTGGGGTTTCTTTTTGGTGGTAAAAAAAAGAAAATCAAGGGACAAGGAAGAGGGTTTTGTTAGAAGGGCATTCTTCATTGTAACAAAATACCAGCATAGTCACACTGTTAAGCGTAACAGGCTCCTGAATAAGACTGTGGAGTGACATGTGTGAGAAGCAAAAATCACCAAGTAAAAAATATATGGTGCTTGCACATAAACATTCCAGTGCAGAGGATAATAACTTCTAAGTTTGATAGATATTCTCAAAGTATTCAGTCTGATGTCTGAACCCACACTGACCATTAAATGCTGACTGCATTCAGACTGAAGGAAAACCTTGGAATCCCACGAATATTCCAAATTTTCACATATGAGGATTCATAAATTTCTAGCAGGGATTATTTGTGTCCATATTAGGATATCAGGGTCTAGCACCACTACTAGTTGTGTGTCAAATTTTAGTTTTCTCTTTCTGTGTGAAATTGAAAGGTCTATCTGCATAGTCACATTTCAAAAAAAACCAAACCCGTTGCTCTTCACTTGAATCTAGCTTGTAGTCTTCTAACTTATGAAACCAGGCCAAAAGAAATTCCCTTAAGAACAGTGTGGCAGTAATTTAAGGGAAAAATTAGAATACAACTGTTGGTTTCCAGAATAAATAATGATCCATTGGGTAGGTGGTGGGCTTGCAGGACAGCTTTGCATAACTTTGGTCAAGGTGGTAAAATCATGAGTGAGAAAAAAGGCAAATCCATGCCAAGACACCAACAATGAATGCAATTTTCAAAACATACAGATCCATGCTTACTCAACAAAATAAAGGGTTTGAGTTTCTCTGAATTATTTGCATTCTCATTGTACTGGCATGTAGGTGGATGAAGTTCCCAATGCATTAGTAGTGGGAGCTGAGGAATGCAGCCCACTGGTGTCCACACATTTTAGGTACTTGGCCTTCCCATAAGGATAATATAGTTTAAAACTGTCTTGGGATAAATTTGATTCATTTAAGATTGAAGGGGAAAGCGACAGTTGTGGAAGTATTATTTTGTGGGAAAAACACTGCTTAATGGAATCCCTCCAAATAAATCTGATTAAATTTAGAGGTCTACTGAAATCATACCAGTGATCTGCCTAGGAGCCCAAGGAACAAGGAACAAGATGCAATTTATTAGACCTATTGTTTACCTCTCTTAGATAAATTTTTAGATATTAAGATATGAATAAACGTCAGCAGCTGGATAGTAGCACTCTGAGTGCAGAACAGAAAAAGTGCTTTTGCTTTGCTATACTTCAGGAAGGGAAGAATTTCTTTCCTAGAATTCCCAGCCAGCTCCACTGCCTTCACTACCAATCTGACCAGTATCACATCTATGCTTCCCCTGGTTGGATGTATGTAAAAGTAGAACTTGTCATGGCTCGCAGTTACTAATAGAAAAATAAAGAGTTTCCTGGGCTTCTTCTTTTGTCTGTTCAAAAGCACATTTTAGTTCAAATTAATCATCAGCTGACATAATCTTATTTAATTTTGAATCCACAATATATTGTTTTACAGGGTGATTCATAAAACATTGACTCACATTTATCTTCTTTTTCTTTGGTGGAAGCAGTCTTTCCATCAGAACACCCATGCATAATGTCTATTTTATATTAATTAAATATATATGGTCAAATACTTCTTTCTACTGCTAACTTAGTGACTTTTGCAAAAATGTTATTTTAAAATACGCTGATACTTAAAAACTACTATATGATTGCACAATGATAGCGCAGTACTAATTATAGAGTTGCTATGTATGTAATACAGTTGTAAATGTTTCCACTCATTTCTGATGTTTATTAACAGGATTAATGTAAGCAAAGTTGATTTAAAGAACATTTATGTTGTTCTTTTTGTTCCTTCAGCAATGAAAAATAATCCCGCAAATCTGATTGGCCTGAACTATCTTGACCTGTTTTCCAATACATGGCAGAAACACAGAAGAGAATTAGTCATGGTAGACAAAAAGACAAAGATAAAGGAATACTTCATATTTCTTCTGCTGAATACATGGCTGGTTGCTTGAAGACTTTGTGTAGCTTGATGTTTGTGCTCTGTGCTAGTTTCAGCTGGGGTAGTTAATTTTCTTCACAGTGGCTGGTGCTGGGGCCACGTTTGGACTTGTGCTGAGCAGGGTTGATAACATCGAGATGTTTTTTATTGTTGCTAAGCAGGGCTTAGGCCTTTCCTGCTGTTTATACTGCCATGCTGGAGAAGAGACTGGGGCTGGGAAAGACACAGCTGACCCAATCTCACCAAAGGGGGATATTCCAGGCCATATTACACTTTTTATACTGCTCAGTAAATGGAGTGGGGGAAAGAAGTAGGACGGAAGTTTGGAGTGAACAGTATCCATCTACCCAAGTTGCACAGGATTAGAACCCTGCTTTCCTGGACATCCCTGGCAATGGGAAGTGAATTAATTCCTTGTTTTGCTGTTCTTGTGTGCATGGATTTTGCCTTCCCTAAAAAACCGATGAAATGTCCCAACCCACAAGTTTTATAGCTTTTACTCTTCCAATCTCCCCCCAGTTCTGCCAGTTGGGGAGTTAGTAAGAGGCTGTGTAGGGCTTGGTTGCTGGCTGGGGCTAAACTACAACATGCTTACATGATGAAATTAATTTAGTCAATATACAAACAGCAGTGGCAATTTTAATGGTTCATGGAAACACTGGAGGGTAGACAGCATTGTTTGAAACAGGAAACATTATATAAAGACATGGGTAGAGTCTGCTAGTAGGAGGAAGAGTGATTAATGTTTGAGTAGTTTGTTCTTTCTAGAAGTGATGTATATGCCTTAGAAACATAATTTTAAGCCCTTAAAATCAGTGATTTTTTGGGGACATTTCCTCTTTTTGCAAAGTGTTAAGTATTTCAAAATATTCTAGAAGTCTCAAATTGTCTTTTAATTGGTATTGCCTGCAAAGTAATAGAGAGCAGGTTTTCTTGAATAGCTGGAGTAAAGACTGACTTTGCATTTGGAGAAATTGAATGGGAATAAGAGAGCCAGTCTAAAACTCCCTGTGATACTTCTGACATAGTTAGCCACTTGCCTGATTGTCCTTGCCTCATAGAGATGTTCTTGAGCAATCCAAAAAAATAAAAAAAAATGTCTTTAGGCTCACAAAGATCTCAAGAAAAAAATTAAAAAACCAAGAAACCTATGGATGAAAGACAGAAAAGACTTCAGCTCTGAAATTAAAAAATGCACACCTTTGTGAATTTAAAAGCAACATTTTTTGAACAAATGCTATGTGCAGGGAAGAAAAGGTCCAGAAATCAGCAGAAGTGAAATAAAACAATCAGCAAGTAGGTCTATCATAACTCAACCAGCATCTTCAGTGTATAACAAAAGTATTTATTTTCTATAAAGAAAGAAAGATTGTATGAAAAAGTTTAGTTTATTTTCCTAGCATTTAGATCTGTCGCTCATGTGAAAAATGAAGATCTGAGAGGAATTAAAAGACTTCACATCAGCAGGAGTGGAAGCAAGCTGATTAAACATATTCAAGTCCTTGATAATCTCTAAAAAAAAAAAAACATTTTATGGGAATAATAGCTGCCTGTTTTCTGAGTGCCAGTGACAAGCATAAAGGATAAGGCAACAAGGAATAAGATTATTTCAAAGTTGCTTTGGATTGGCAGGTTTAGTTCATTGGGCTGCAGCTTATAAAATCACATACTTCATTTGTGTTTTTTTAAATAAAAACCGCTTATTTAACTGTGGATTTCCTGGTGCTAAGGGACAGGCTTTGTAAAGCTGCTTTGGAACAACTTAAGAGTCAAATTCATAACAGGCCAAACAGAGGCTTTTAGCGGCAAAATTTCCCATTTAATTCAAATTGCCCTTCTCAGAGGTTTAACTCAGTTGTAGTCCATGCAGAGTGAGTGGGTACCTAATTAACCAGAATTAGCCAAGGTTTTACAGCACAGGATTTTGGTACGCTCAATAAATACATCTGCTTTATTTCTATTTCCAGGAAGAGAGAGCAACCATATTCTGTGTAACAGCTAGTGATCTAGACTCTTCTCTGAGAAGATCTTGGCTCTGGGCCTCATTTATTTGCAATAGGGTCAAATACTTGTTAGGAGGATTTCCCCCCCACCTTTTTAAATTATTTAACAATTGTTATATAAATACATACTGAAATAACAGCCCTTCATTCTTCCTGCATGATTACTGTTTTGATTAACTTCTAGGTTCATTCCATGATGCATGTTTAGGTGAGTTCCATGCTCCATGTCACATTCTGACTTCTTGGATTTCACAGGGTTTTGCATAGGTTTCTGCATGATGGCCCAGAGGCTGGCAAGGGCAGGGAACCTCCTCCCACACCTCTCTAGGTTTTACACAGGTAGTTAGGCAGCTCTACAGGAGTGTGAGAGATGGGTTTGAACTCTTATTATGAAAGAGGCAAGGTGTAACAGGTAGGCTAATATATGAGAGGGAGCATCTATCAGCAGCTTCTGATTTTACTTTTTATCTTAGTGGAAGAGTGACTGTTCCTCACGTACCTGAACAGAAGAGGGTCTGGAGAGGATTGAAATTCCTTTTGAGCAGCCCTTCCTCTGCAGCGCTGCGCTGCTTACTTGAGATACTTTCCAAAGCATATAGGCTCTGAAGATACTAAATATCACTGAAGATTAACATGGTAATTTCCCAGAAGGGAGGTCCTGTCTGCTTTATGATCCAGAGGTGCAATTGCAGCATGTGTAGAAATACCTATGGTGGTTTTATTTTAGCTTTCTCAAGTCCTACCAAGAAAAAAGCAGTGTCAATATGCACTTTAGTAAAAGCTGAACAAATGTGATTGTGATTCTGGAAAACATATTTGAGACACTTGTTTCAAGTGACACATGTCTCTACTTAATAACTTTGTGATTTAGTAGAAGATCAAAACCCAGAATATTGGAAGCAGATTAATTTCTAGTGCGGGAAAAATGTAAAGATGAGGACAGACTTAAAAAATATGAAAATGTAATTGGAAAGAATCAAACTGGAATTATCCATCAGGAGGATGAAGGAAATTATAAACCAGAGAATGATAATGCAGTCACCAGCTAGCAGGTGGAGGCTGGATGTGTCCTTTTAAAGAGCATAACCACCAAGAGAGCTATTGAACAGCAGTGGGTAAAACAAGGGAAGCATTTGTACAGCCAGTCAATTATGGGAGGTGATAAACATGCAAAGAAATTATAGCAATTGGATTCAATATCACAGAGAACCTGTAATTAGGTGAATCACACTTTGTTAAGAACACAAAAAAAAATTCAGGGAATAAATTAAAAAAATTAATCCATTATGGAACAAACTGACTAAGCACAAAGAATTAATTACATAGTGAACTAATTATGCAAAGCAAGCTAGTGAGAGAGAGGGCAACTGAAGAGGTGGAGATAGGGTTAGCCAACAAAGAAGCCAAAAGTACCAGATGTTCCTCACTGACCTAAGTGGCCAAGTTTTAATCAAACAGGCTCCAGTGGTACTTCCTGCTGGATTATCATGTGTTCTGGAAACGTGCTGTTTTGTGAAGTACATGGAGAAAGGGAGAAGGTAATGACTGGTTTTGGTCATGTGAAAAGAAGTGGGGGTGAAGATAAGCTCTACTCAGAATGTTGATTTGTACTTAGCACGATGGTGCTGCAAACTGATACTATGATTAAGGGTTTTACTAGTATATTTTATTTTGATTATAACAGAGAAAGTAATGAAAGACCTTGGAAAGACTTTTCTCTAACACATTTGAAGTTCTCCATTTAGCTGATCTGCCTTAACTAATGTTGTTTGAGCCCCGGCTGTGCTTTTAATAATTGTCTCCAAATTTCTACATACAGAATAAAATGCTTTCTCTAGTCTCTCATCCTCTACTTACCCGCACAAATTCTCATTTTCTTCTTTCAGAAGATAACCACATGATTTTACGTCTGACATCAGGTCACAGAATTTTGCAGAAGTTTTATCTAGACCCTCCTGTGAACTGCTTTAGACCTACCTCCATTTTCTGTCCAGAGATAAAGAAGTTCCTTATTTGGCTCAGATGACAGAGACTTACATTCAGGGTGGTGAAATTCCTAAGGTTCTCTTTAGGTGTGGTTCCTGTGTAAATTTTCTGGCTTGTTTAGCCATTGTCTAACTCATTAATACCCTCAGTGTCTTGCAGCTGTTTGAAAATGAGACTTGAAGTGCTTTCCAAAATTAATTAATTAATTAAATTAATTAATGCCCCCAAAAAACATGGAGCCTGTGATATTATAATTTCCTGAAGTAATTAATGGTGTAGTTGCTACTATACCAACACTTACATTTTAAAAGAAAAAAAAAGTAGTTTAAAACTCCAAAATATATCTTAATGAGTTATACTGATTTGTAAAATTACATTAAGTTTTTAATAGAAATAAAAATAATTTCTACAGTGATACTCCATTCTGTGATAGGATAGTATCTGTGACTTAGTTTCGCTAAAAAGTCTAATATAAAATTTGGTTTTTTCCATTGTTACTACAGTTAATTCATGTCAGACTTTGTTTTCCCTTGATTTTGTGCTACAGCCATTATATAACAGGATAATTGCATTAAATTGACTTTGTTTGAAATTTCATTATATGAGGAAAGAAATTATGACACTTGCCATGATTGCATAAACACAAGTAAGGAATATGAAAGTTTCCTTATAATCTTTTTCCACTTGCTCCACTCTGCTTAGATTATTTTAATCACAGAAAGCTGAAGATTCCTCAGTCTTTGCTTTGCTGCAAATATTTTTAGCAGCATTGCTTTTTGTTTGTTTGTTTGTTTGTTTTTTGGTTTGGAATGGCTGTTCAGTGAAATATTTGAATGTCAGGTAGTTTCAAGTCTGTCTTGTTTTTTCCGGTACATGTGAGAAGTATCACTTAAAGAACCATTAAAAATATGCTTTTTTCTTCTTAAGCTGCTAAATACCTTTATTTTAACATTTCTAAGATGTCAAATTGCAGTAAGGAAAAACAGAGCTTCCTAAACTAACTGATCAGAGGGGGAAAGCTCATTTTGGTGGGGGACTGTGCTTGAAAGGTTGTTGCCTTTTGTTACTGTTGGATACTGTTCCTGTACTTGTACCAAATCATTCGCCTGGGGTCAATGACAATTCAGAAATCTTAGTTTCTTCTACAAATAAAAAATAAGAGCTCCTGGCAGAGCACTAGGAAGAGCAAGAGTTTTATTTACAATCCTATAGACTATACATACACTGTGTCCCAGTAGTCATTGAAAACTCATAAATAGCTTATTACTGACCTTGTTGCTTTGGTACAGGCTCTGCTTTATTGTTGGCCTCTGCTTTCTGTGGTTCATTTGTTGTTTTATTTTCATCCTTAAAAAAATACACAAGATTAGAAACCATAGATTGTCATTGTTGAGAATAATAAGGGTGGTTTGATGTCTGCAACGTTTTTGTAGGAATTTGATTGAGCTGCCAAACACTGACCATTGTTCCTGGGTGTTCTGCGTGTTTCCAGATGGATTTGCCAAAGGACTTGTGATGGATATTGAAATTAAAAACTGATATCTTCACATCCTCAGTGCAAACCCAGTTTCTTAGCTTGGAGTTCTGCTGCTGCCTGTTGGCAGAGCTGACTTGTTCAGCTCTGCCTCTCACAAGCCACTGTGTTATCTCTGAGTTAGACATGATTCTGCCTAAACCTTCTGTTGGGCCAGCACACCTGGTGTACTTTGAGCTGCCTTACCACAGCGACAGGTTTCAATCTCTACAAAATACTGAGGTGGTATCAACTTTCACTGCAAAAAATTAACTTCCTCCCACACTTGCTGACTTAGATACATTAACTAAATCTTGTGTGCCTGTACCTTGATTCATCTCAGTTTTAACAGGGTGGCCTTTGGAGGAAGGAGTGAGATATGCATGGGGAGTCCTAGGCGTTCACAATCCTACATAACAGCATTGTGCTAATCAAGCCCATGAGCATTTGCTGTCCCATATAGGATGAGTTTTCCTGCTGTGCAGCTTACTTATGAATATGGAAGGATGATTGGTTGTATCAGCATATGGAAAAATTATTTGGCATCAGGAGGTTTCAGGTCTTCATGCACTTTTTATTTTTTCCTTTCCTAGGTCAGTGACCATCCTTCTGTTTGTGTTTCTGAGACTAAATTTGGACTTGTTTTTTTCCTATGAAAATATTTGTGTTTTCCTGTCTGTTTTTATTTGGAGAACCATGCACGGAAGTTCTAATGTACATATGTATAGAGTACTGAATTATAAATTTTATATATATATTTATATGTATGTATATTAAAATTCCAATCAAAGTATGTGCATACTCAAGGTTCTTGCATGATGTTTTGTTGTAAGGGTTGTTTTCTTTGTTTCAAGCTCTTTCCTAATACATAAATACATAAATCAGTGCATTAATTAGTATAGTAATAAGTTACCAGATATTATGTACTTCTCTTTATTCTTTACTCTTTAGATGGTATCTCCCTGCAGGCAGGAAATGTCTTAATCCTTAATCCATTCTTGTGCCTCCATTTTAGCAGTGTTTTGAAGAGTGTAGGCTGATGGTGATACAACCTGAATGTTGCCCTGATGTACGATATTATTCTTGCCAAAAGAGTAATCCTTGTCCCCAGAGAAATCTAAATATATCTGTTTTGCTAGAGAGTTTTGCCAAGTGAGGTATCAGCCTGCACAGAACTAACCTGTCAATATTCAGGAGCTTTCTTCTTTTAAAACAGCATTTTATTGACACAAGAATACTGAACTGTGAAAGAAGCATGAACAATGCAGTATATAAAGATTATTGAACATAGATATTTTTGCCATTTTTTGTGGATGGCAGTATGGATACACCCGCTTACTTAAAATTATCTTTATAATGGAGGAATTTTGATTGTTTCAATAAGCATGAATGATTAGTAGCTCAGGCTGATACTAAAGAACCCTTTTCACTTCCCTAATTATTTGCTGAAACCATAAATCATTGCCATTTTGTCTTGTAAAGTTCTGATAATGTCAAGCTGGAAAAAACAAACACTTCTTGGGAAATTATTGGGAAAAAATAAAAATTCAAAGGCAATGAGAGAAAGAGTACTTATCCTTTTGCTTCAGTTTAAAATATTTCATTTATTAAATAGAAAAGAATGAATTAACTTTTACAGTGAAGAAATACTATATAAAAATAGAGACTGTAAACTTATAGGACTTTATTTTTCCAAGAGGATTTACATTATCAAAACCAAGCTGAAAAAAAAGACCTCCTTAAAAAGCTACTAAATAACTTTGTCTTTCCAGTGATTATCAGGAAGCAGGCTGATATATACCTGCATGACATTCTAATATTCAGAAAGGACACACTGACATTTCTTGCCAGAAGGAAACAAAATGCATAAAAATATATCATCATATGAAAAGCAGCAGCAGTACCTGTATCTCTAATTCTCCATTTGCAATGTTGATCACGACCTCTCATAAGCCTGTACTATTTCAGGTTAGCCCTAGCTGAAAGCAGCTTTCAAAAGGAGAAAATTATATTTTCTCCATAAAAAAAAGATGGTAGGGTGTAGGAGAATAAAGACATTTATTTCATTTATCTAAATAAAGATTGATAGCATATTCAGTAAGTATATTTTAAATTCTAACCTTTGGCATTTACTTACATAGATACCTACTACAAACAAAAATATACTATTAGTGAGTCTATAATAGACAAGTAAAACCATACCTGGCCTGTTG
Organism: Parus major; assembly: GCF_001522545.3. Classification (NCBI taxonomy): domain Eukaryota; kingdom Metazoa; phylum Chordata; class Aves; order Passeriformes; family Paridae; genus Parus; species Parus major. Next base: position 124,898,904 of record NC_031769.1, read on the forward strand.
ATGCCTTTGGTGGTGGAGGGGCACCTTCATTCTTGCAATCTGTTATCTCAGGTGCTAATTTTGGTCTAGAAAATACTGATTTTAGTTTTCTGAACATCTTGCCCCTTCAGCTGCCCTGAAGCTTCAATAAGTCTTTTACCATGAACAGGTTTATAGCACATGTTTTCTTGCCATCAGTAATCAAGCCAATTAGACAGTTAATCAGGTTTAGGTCTGATTAGTGCCTTAAAGAAATTTCTTGTACGGTCTACTTCAGTGACCTTTTTTGGTCATCATTAGCCTCTTTTCTTTTTATCTTTTAGAATAAGTTATTTGTAAGTTATTTTTAGTCTTGACAGGTGCATCATATACAGTTCCACTTTTCATGCAAAATGTCAGAGGAGAGTGATTTTTGTCTTTTTAGGATAAGCAAGTGTCTAATCTTTTATGTATTGGATATTAAGCATTTAATTCATGTTCAGAGATAAGGTTTTATGTTGTTAGCATATCTGTAGTTTAACCAGGAATTGAAAATATTTAATTAATAAATAACCAAAAATACAATACCTGATGTCACAAAAAGTTTAATTTCTTTTCAGTCCAGAACTTATTTTTAAGTGAATGACAAAAAGGTCTTCTCTTGGTGTTTTTTTTAGCAACTTTCTACCTTGTCTCATTCTTCTTATTTTAAAACATGGACAAATATTCCTTTCATTTTCTAATGTGTTTACAGGCAATACAGCTTTTTGCTTAGCTAGAATTTGGATGAGAATAAGTGTTAGGTGAGTGGTAATTCTATAAATTAGTAAAATAAAGTTAATAACTGGGATCTGATATTGAAGTTCTGTAGGTTTTAGGTCATCCTATATAAATCAGGTATGGTTTAGTTTATAGGTAAATTTAGTTTTAAGCATCTTTAATGCAATGTAGATTAAGCTCCTGTTACCAAGGATCTTTACAAATTAATTGTCTCTTTCTACCCTTAATTTCACTTTATGTATTACTAGTCTGTCTTCTCTTTGAGCTTTGAATTTGAGCTAAAAGCTTACAATTTACTTATGCTGATCACCAAGGCACCAAGAAATACAGAAACCTACTCCTCTGAGTTATTCCTTAAATGATATATTTAGCAATTATGTCAAAGTATTGAAAATGTCCCTCCTTGGGGTTTATAATTTGGCATTATTTTAATCCTATCATAGTAGTAACTGTAAGAAGGAACCAACACTATTCATTAGTTTACAAGTTTTTTCCCTTCAATGACACTTATGAAGCAAACCTTATAATAGTTGGTCAGACTTAGTTCTGTAACTGAGAACCTCCCCCTGGGCATGATTATTCCACAGTTATTAGATACAGCAAGAGTTTAGAACCTCCCCCTTTTATTAGCCTCAATGACCTGATTAAAAGAAATGCAATTCATGCTAATCTTTCACTCTGTTTTTAAAATTAGTGTTTGAATGAGTAAATTATAAATTAATATCTAAAGTATTTTCACTGTTTATGCAGGTCTGGACAATAGGTAGCTTCTTTTCTTCTGGATGTGAGTTTTTACATCTCCTCATAACAGCAGAATCTTAGAATAAAAGTTACTTTTTCTTTTACTATGTGAAATTTTAGTGGATTCAATTGACCAGTTCAGGAAATTTTAAACAATAGCCACATACAAACCAAATATGAATATTCAGCCTTTTGGAGGGCAACTGCTTTCTCATTAAAAAAAAAATCTTGATTACCAAAATATTTTAGAATAGGTAGTTTTGTTTTTTCTTTATTAAAAATGGCAAAGTTCTGCATAAGAAAACCATAATGCAATGAAAATGTGTATCTTTTTTAATAGAAATATTACATATTTATATGTAATCTCTCTTAAGAAAATACGTATCTCTTGCAAGAATTTCTGCAAAACTATGCCCAGTCATCTTTCAGAAACGTGAAGCAATATGTTTAAATGCTTTTTGTAAATTTAATGTTTATGCTGGTATATAATTTATAATTAAGAGGCATGAAATAGGAATGTAGCAAACATTAAAAGGAAAGTGCCATTGTGGAAATATCCATACTATTAACATCCACAGTTAATGAATGTTTGCTTAGTCGGTGACTAATTAAATGACTGTTAAAACCCCTTCATATGATCTGATTTTGTAAATAATAAGCAGATTACACCAAAACTTGTATTTTGATACCAGTAGAGGTAGAAAATCTTGTCTGACCCTGGTAAAATGACTACTGTGCTTCAATGCATCTTTTTACTTCTATGTGCAATGGCAATCGAGGTATTTTTACTACATTTTGAACATGCTAAAAGCACTTCAGGGAACTGAATACCGTGATGCACTGTTAAGAAGATTAAGAGAGCAGCAGAAAAGAAGATAGACTGTGTGCAGTTAGCTTAGCTACATGGGCTTTGGCCAGGGCTTACTAGGTGCTGTATTTATGGTAAACCCCAGAGGGTACAGAGATTTCAAGCCTGTCTCATATATTCTCTAGCTAAAAGGAAAGTATATCCTGTCTTACCTCCTATCTCTTTTTTTTTTCTTCAGGGAAATATTTTTCTTCCAGTAAAACAATGTGACATATGCATTGGTTTTTCAAACTTTTGATAAGATGTTTATTTAAAGGATTTTATTTTTATTCTTAAACAGTGCAGTACTTAAATCATAAGAATATACAAAAAGCATGACTTTCTGAATAATTAGGAGCATTCTAAATAGGAAGAGATTTTTTTCAGGACTATTTTTCAAGGTGGTTTGGTTTTTGTTGATCTTTTTTTTTTACCTGGAACTTCTAATAAAATGTTTGAAAGCACTGTGTGTGCAGATTAAACTCCCAATGTAGTTAATAGGCATAGAGTGAATTCCAAGGACTGATTTTCATTCTTCCAAAGGCAGTGTCAGTTGCTCCATTTGTTTGAATGTACAGATCAATAGATATCACTTGGAATTTTTATTTTGTATTAAGTCATGTGTAACATTTTAAAAAGATCAATGCCTGGGTTTCATTTCTATTCAGATATTCCCATGATGCAAAATGTAGTGTGCAGATGTTTTTTGTAGGTATCTTTCTTCAGTATATATTTGTGATTCAAAGATCTGGACAGCTAAGCGTAGCACATCTTTCTTTAGAGCTCTGATAGTAGTCAGACAAAAGCTGAATCTAGCACTTTTCATAATTTTTGGTTTTCTACAGTGTACGTTTTGACAATTTTCACTATTTTTGTGGATTAATTAAAATTATAACTACTTTACCTGTCTTCCTTAATGATGAGGTTTTTGTCAAAAGACTTTATTTTTTCCTCAGATAAAAATTGTGCTTGGAGCTCAGGCTGTTCATATCTATTTATTGTCTTCTTTCTTAAACAGAGGTGATAATATCTTCTAACTAACTATACCTTAATAAAGAAAATTAATTCATGCTTTCTTTGGAATTATGTCTCCTTAGGCATATTATCACAGTCATGGCCAGATGCATGCACTACAGCTTTAGCTTTCAGTGAGGTATCTCTAGAAATTACAAAGATTACTTACAGGATGATTCCTTCACCATTTTACTCTATCTAATTTTTACACTGATTCATAAGGCTTCTCATATGTTGCAGTTTATATGCTGGCACAAATCCTCTGCATCCTAAGTTTGAGGCAGTAATAGATCTTATGGTCTGGAGGAATCTGAAAATACATAACAATCTTGATTGTTTTGGCCTTCAAGGGATGCAGACTTTCCTTTCAAAATCAGTTTTATTTGTAAAATCTGATCATAGGATTTATTCAGCTTACAACAAAAAAGAGATCAGAATGCTTCTTTGGAAATATGCTGAAAAAAGACAGAATGTTATTTCCTATTCCTTTTCATATTCCTCTGTATAAAATTGCTCAGTTAACTTGAGAGCCGTATCCCAAGGACTCATTTTTCAGAGCCTGCACCAGATCCTGGCTAGCTTTGAATATGGTCATAGAATCGTGCTGTAATGTGATGTGTGGGTCGTAGGAGGTGACAAAATTGACTGTCAGCCTGCCAAAATTATAATGGCTGATGCCACTTTTTTCTAGTGACCTCTTTTGATGAAAGTGACATGTGAATCAAAGGAGTGGGATTTAAGAGAGAAGAAAAATGAAAACCTCCTTATGTTTAGTTATGACATTCACCTGCAAGCATAATAAATACTGAGGAGAGGTTCTTGTCTACTAGTAGAAGGTACATTTCCCTTAGCGTGTCTGGTTTTTTTTCTAATTTCTTTTCTTTTGGCATATTTTTTTCACCTCAGAGCAGAAAAGAAAAGGCACCACCGATAGATATTTATGCCTGTATTTCTTACATGTCCTTATGGGCAGAATTTCTTTAGTAACATCATTGTCACTGCCTAAAATGTGACTCATCACATGAGAAAGCTTTATGTGCTAAGGTAGTGCTCAAAAGTGTCTCTTTCACTTAAATATCCAAAAGTATATATTTCACTTAAGTATCCAAAATTAGTCTCTGGGTCTGGACCCTTCAGAAAGGCAGTGGCAAAACCTGCTTGGCGGATTCTCAGCCAAGGCTACATCACTGAAAGAATTAGATGTCCTGCAGCCCCGCTAGGAAGATCACATAATCTCGAACCAGCGAGTTAGGGTCTTTTCAAGCACCTTCATGGGTAAGCAGTGCTTGTTTGGAAGGTGTAAGAGGTCACTCTTGTGTCAGAAACAAAACCTAAAAGCCAATGGTGTCATGCTACATTCAGCCATTTAGTAACCTTATACTGCTGAGGTCATAGTCCCCTTTCTTTTCCTATTTTTCATCTCCATGAAGAAGAATAGATTGCTATAAAAGGAAATAAATTCTCTGCCACAGCATTTAGATGGGAAATTGTCTGTATGTGGTCTGCTGGATATTTCCCAGGGGAAACACTCTGTGTGTAAGGCACTTCAAGGGAGACTGAAGTAGTTCAAAATATGAAGTTCAAATTCTAGTTTCTCAAAATATGCTGGTGCTGGTTTAAAACCCAGTGGGAGCATTAGACCTACTCAAGCTGCCCCCTTTCCTCCTTTTCAATAGTGGATGAAGCACTTTGAGAAAGTAGAAGATGTAATCACAATTTGCTAAAAAATGGTAATAACCACAACAATATGAATAAAAGAGTGTACAAAAGAGAGAGTGTTTTAACCACAAAAGGTTATTTACCACTGAACAACCAAAAATACTTCTGGTGTGGTTTTCCCAAAGCCAAGAATGAAGACTGACCTCTGCTGAAACCATGCCATGATGTTAGAGGTATGGAATTAAACAGTATTAGAAGCTGTACAAGAAACCCTTGTCTCTCTAACAATGATGAATGTGAGATGAGCCCAAACATCATTCTGTACTGGTAAATTTTTTTGGTGAATACACACTGCACTTGTTTACAGTAGGAAAGTCGACAAGGGCTCCTTTGCTGAATGTCTTCAGTAGGAAGCCCCAAGAGGAAAATAGGGAGGGGAGACAACCATTTCCTTTGAAAAGTCTGACTCCTGGACTGGAGCCTGCATTTCAGTGTGGACCTGCCTTTGCACCAAATTAAAAAACTTTCAGTGAAAACTACTGGACAGGTAATTTTTTTCTGCCTGAAGGGCATTTACATCAAGACTAAGAAAACTAAGTCACTTTGGTAAAATTATTTTCCCTCAAATGCTAGTAGGAACAGTAAGACCTCTGAACTGTGTAAGCACACTAAAATAGTAGGCTGTTGAAAATTTCAGTAAAATGTCAAGACTCCCAAAAAATGTGGTTCTGCTGCTTTGTTTTCAAGCCTTATAAAATAACATTAATCTGGAATGCTTCTTGTTGTTAAAAATTTTGCTATTGTGGTGTTGATTTCAGAACCACTGCTTTACATGTATCTTTATACTCAAAATAAAAATGAAAGTGTTATTCTCTAGTAACTATTTTTATGTGTTTTCACACCAGACTAGAGGGTTATCATTTACTTACTTAACCACTGATCGTTGCTTCTCTTATGCAGAATAGCAAGGATGGTAGAGCGGTAAAAATCAATTTCATTCCCTTAAATAAAACTAAAAAAACATTGGGTGAGTTTGTTTTTCACATGTGTGAGTGCATCAGGGGAAGGAAACTTCATTGTACATAAGAAGAAGATATATTCTTGAACCACAACTGTGTCTCATATTTTTGATAAGGTTTAAGTAGAAATCCTTAATTTGTAACTCAAAATCATCTAATAGGAGGTGAAAAGGAGCCCCCATTTTTTCTTTAAAGAAATTTTCTTTCAAGAATTCTTTCTTTAAAAAATCACAACAGAAAAGCAAAAAATCCACAACCAACCAACCAACCAACCAACCAAACACAAAAAACAAACCAATGAAATAAATGTTTTTTACTCAGAACATTTGCAATATATAATCTCATTCATTCTTGGTGCCAGGTTTCTGTCCAATATCATCTCAACAGTCTGCAATTTTATTCTCTTATAGAAGTAAAGTGGGGGTGGGGAGGAAGAGAGAGAAAATAGTTTCTTGCACTAAAAAATACCTGAAGGTGATCAGGATAGAATTGAAATTTCAAGTTCAGTATTTGTAGGCTATTGAAGATTCCCTTTCCAATAAAGATGAGAAGTTTAAGAAACAGAAGCAAATGTGATGACTTAACTGGTGCAATCCCCCTAGTTTTGTTGTTTGTTTTTTTTTTTCCTTAAGACTACTTCTCAATTGCTTTAGTTATAAGAGCTTGACATACTTTCTTGAAGAGGGACTATGGAGATTATGACATGGCTTAATTTAGATGGAAAAGGACACAGAGGTGCAAGACAGGTACCTGTGGGGAAGAGCAGAAATAAGTGTGAAGGAAAAACATCTTTGGCCACTGTACTCCCTCACAAGCAAATGATCACTGTGGGGAGGGGGAGGAAGAGTGGGTTTTACATTTAGGGTCTTTTATGCAAGCGATGTTAACACTTGTGTATGTTAGCGTTTCTATCTGAGAGAAATGGAAATAGGAATTTGGTTATAAATTGCATCTCTTCTGGAAAACTGAAATTCATTGTGCTATCAAAAGAAGGAAAACTCTCAGAAGTGTGTAATGCATTCTTCTAAACACATCATATTTTCTCTGTACCCTCAGAGCATCCTATTCCCACTGCAGTGGTGCTAAGCCTTATGTTTCTGCTAACATAAATATTTAAAGCATGCCACCAACACAAGCTACCTCATCTAGTCAACAACATGGCAACAAACTGCAAACTGAGTACTGCAAAAACAGTGCCTTAGCAGAGGAAAAAACCAGCACCTTAAACATGGAGGTAGTTTGATATAATCGATTAAGCATTGAACTGGGACTTACCCCAGCTTCAGCCAGTCCATCAAACATTTAAATTTTTTCTTTGTGTACTTTTCTCTCCTTAAAAGTAATTACTGTCTGAAGAGGCTTTTCCTGTCATGCAGATATCAAGACCAGTGTATATTTTTTTTAAATTCTAGCTCTTTTTTTGTAACTTTTAGAGTTGTCATAACTGACAAATAAGTTGTTTGGATGGGGGAACCTCTGGTGGAAAGAACAGAAGTTCTTATTTTGAATTCATTATTAATTGTACTTAACCCTCCAGTTCACTCTGATGAGGCAGTGCATCATGGAAACATTCACATTAGGAAATATTAACTCTTTGTGGAAGTAGTTTGTCTCAGAAAAGTAGTGTCTAACATAATTAAACTGTTCCAAGCCCTGTACTGGCTTCTACTTTTTCTTTTCATCTTCTTTTAAAAGGGAGCAATTATCTAGTGAATTCTAGCATAAGCTTAAATCCAGGACCTGTCTTTGGTTCTGACCTCTGACAAAAAGGGATTCATATTCACAGTTCCCATTCTTCTGCAACACAAGGCTGACCTTTAGTAAAGATGAAAAGAACTATCCTCAACATCTGCCGTTGAATAAGTATAGCTGTATCTATTATAACTAAAAGATTAGAAGGAGAGCCAGAGCAAGTGTTAGACCTGCACTTCCATCATTTGGGAAGCATAGAGCAGACTGGTAAATTCCCTTGTAAAGATGGGAAATTTTATATAAATAATTTCATTTCCACTTACTGGAGAAAATACATAAAACTTGTAGGAGTGAAAGTCAAATGGAAAATTCTTTGAATATGCCTTGACTCAAGAGTAGTCATGACCTGACTGGCCTGCAGTTCAAGAGGGTCTGGTGTTAATGATGGACTTGATTTAGCAGTTCATTTAATTCAGTAATAAAAAGCAGAAGAGCAATCACTCTATAAGCAAGCCAGGCTCCATTTCTAGTTTCTCCTGGACCTCCCTTTTGCAAGTATAACATTGATTATACTTCTGCTAAAATGTGATCAGCTCCAAGGGAGTAGAGGCTGGTGTTGCTAGAGACACTCCCATTATACAATGAGATAGATTTTAAAAGAAGGATATTTCATGGCAAAAAAAAGTCCCTTATTGTCATATTCTATTCACTTTATGTTTGCAGGAAGTGGTTTACTTATGTTTGGGTAATGCTATGAAGGATTCATATTCCCATTTTGCTAATATTTTTGGGGGGCAATGTGAAGGAAAAGGTGTTCTTTGTTTGCAAATTTTAAATTGATAAGTTGTTACTTGAGATTGTTACCCTCTCCTAATGAAAAATAATGCATCCAATTGTGACATTTCCATCCTACAGATAAGAAAATCCTACATCTATTGGAGACTGCTAAGAACAACAGTATTTTAAAGCTTACCTGATTTCTCTTCATTTTAGTTCATTATCTCTTTTACCTCAATATTCCCAGCTCTCCACAAAAGTGTATTTCATTAGTTTTAAGGTTACCTCTACACAGCTGCTAGTTAATTTTAGGAGAAGGGTAGTTTAACTTTCTTTAACTCAATGGTCTGAAGTAAGCTTGCACCCATTTGAAGCATCAGTCTGTCTCCTGTGTCCCTAAGTACCACTGGAATGGCTCTTGGAGGCATAGAACTGTTGAGAAAGACAGTTACTTGCGCTAGTGATTTTTCTATTTTTCATGCTTTTTGATTCTGTTTTCCTGGAATAGGTGCATATGGATAGCTTTCAAAAAAGGTGAATTCCTTCACTGAATTTGTAAATGAAAAAAAAAAAAGTGATGTAATTAGTTTTAAGTTCACCATGTCCATAAGTCTTTGAAATACTGTGTCTTAGGAGTTATCTGTTAATGTTCTCAGACTGCAGTAGAGTGTGCTGGACAGAAATCTAGACAAAGAGATTCTAATGGTGATATGACATGTTTGGTGGTAAAATACAGTAAAATGGTTGCTTTTCTAAGTCACTAGTATTTATATTCAAGGAGGAAAAAAACCTTTTATAGAACACCTGAAGAATTTAAAAGGATGGTTAAAATAGAGCACTTCTTTTTTCCCCTCTTGCATTAGACTTTGCTAATATATTTGATATCAGGTTTAAGCTTGTTCTTGGAAAAATGGCAGTTCTTGCAGTTTAGAAAAATAGATTTATTTAGTATTTAAAAGCTCAATCAGTGCTGTACAAGCTGGAAAGAAGCCATTTCCTTTCTGTTATAGATTTAGCTTTGTTATGGTTCTCACTGCTACAAAACTGCCATTTCTTATTCAGATAAAATATGACTTTTTTTCTCTCCCCAGCCATTAATCAAAAGCACTAGTAAGTTCATGATTAAGCAGTTTATGAAGAGCAGTAAATTTTATCAGGGAGAGAGAAGATTTATATTTCTCTTTAAAATTATAGTTTTTCCAGTTATAGAGCAGCAGATCAGCAGTCGCTTTTCCTTCAGATGAAATCCTGAAAAAGTTCTTAGTTATAACTCTCCTGCTTGTTTATACATCTCTGTTTGGTCTTTAGGAAAGACCTTGTATTTTTAAGGGCACCTGACTGATAGAGAGGGACTAGAAACTGTGAGCTCCAGGGTAATCCCATTCTTCTGCTTCCTTCTATGTGCATGTATAAGAAGAACAAGGAGGATGGCATCTACTCATACCTCCAGTTACCCATGACTTTTGCATCCTCAATCCCTTTGTGTTGTGAGAAACATATTTCTTCACTAGATTACCAAAATTTACCCCCCTTTAACCTCCAACTTAGTGTCAACCCAGAGAATTCATGAGTCGTGCTATTGACTATATAGTTATTAATTTTTACTTGTGTAATGTCTTTGCATTGCAGTACAAGATGTAACCAGGAGTATGTACTCTATTACCATCTGTTAAAAACAGGTGTGTCAGTGTTCTTTATCTCCTCCATGACCCATCCTCCATCCAGGGGGAAATCTTCTATTAATGGGCCACTGAGTCTCACTGCATGACTGATAAAATGACATCATCCCATTGGGAGATGCTCCACCCAGGGGGAGGAACCAAGCATTCCTACCTGGATATAATCTGAGACTTATAACACCACAGTAGCCCTTCTCCACTGGATTCCCAGAGGAGAGACAGGACCCCTCTACACCACCACTGAACCTTCAGAGGAAAACTGCACCCTTCTACAGGATCACTGCTTCAACAGAACCACATCTGTCACTCCAGGACTGCAGCCACCATTTAATCAGACTGCTGCCAACACCCTGACCACCAGGGTGTCAGGTTGTATTCTGACTCTGTCAGCGGTTTGTATTTTTTCTGTACTACTGCAGTTTTATTTTAATTTTCCTAGTAAAAGACTGTTATTCCTATTCCCATATCTTTCCCTTAGAGTCCTTAATTTTCAAGATTATAATTCAGAAGGGGGGGTGAGTTACGTTTTTCCATTTCAAAAGAAGTTTCTGTCTTTCTTAGCAGACATCTGTCTTTTCAAACCAAGACACATAATGATCTGAAATTTCTTCCTTTCCCTCTTTCTTGTTTCAGTTTTGCAAAATGTCTCCTAAATCTTCTGATTTCCCTCTTCAGCTTCTTTAAAGTCACTAAACATTGTATTATTCCTTGGGTATTTCATGTTGGTTCCTACCATGCCAGTGCCAGAGAATCCTGAGATCCAGGATCACTTTGTTCTGAGACCACTAGACCTGTTTCTCCAGTCAGAGCTCCAGTGCTGTGTCCTGTTTAAAAATCAGACCAGATGTTACAGAAGGTCTTCTTCACCAGCCTCCTAACTCTAATTTATTTTCTGTTTATCTTCTATAATCTTTTTACTTTTGGTCTGTCAAATCTGTCAGAGAGAAAGCAGCCTGTACAAGGTGATGGTTGTGCTTTTCTGGGATATCAACTGGTGCTCTATTAGAAAAAGCAGCATCAAATTCTGATAGTAAGTGGAGCTTCTTGCAACACTAAAGCACAAAGCAAACCACAGTCAGAGCTCTTCAGCTAGGTTTTTGGATAAGAAATTTATTTAGACCTTGCAAAGGATGACAATGGTCTTGTGCACAGATATGTTTTTTCTGATAATTAAGCAAAACTGGTTTGTAGACCACAAGTTGAGATGTGCTGCTATTTAATGATATACACACTGAGCAGTTTTGAAGATGGTGCTACAGCCTGAGCAAAAGACTGAGTGCATCCTTTCCATGTCAGTAATTTAGAGTGCTCTATTCTTTGATAAGAGCTAAGTGTTAGATCTGCAAAGAGGTTTCATTGCTTACCTCCCTTTTAAGTCAATAAATACTGAATGGCTGTTACAGTACATGGCACACAGAAATACCTCTCGTGATTGTAATCCTGAATGCTTAGGGGCCAGGTCTGGTGAATTTACAACCAAATGGTATAGATTTAGAGCTTCCTGCTGCTGCAGCCTTTACTCTCCTGCTGAATACTACTTAAAACCCTTCATGTATTAATTTATTCTAGTAGATAATGTATGAGAAGGCACCTCTTGTGTCATTAAGGTCTTGCTTCCTTATTAAAGTTTATGGGTATGTATTTCAGTCTTCTGGAAATTAATCAAACTTCATCTTAGGCATTATTAAAACTTTAGGTTTATACTTGCCCATCTCAAGGTTTTTCTGAAGAGCTGTGTAGCCTGTAGTTAAATTACTGATTTGACCTGTTATTTTTTTACAAATAACCAATCTCTGCTTTCAGCACTGCTCCTGCTTTTAGTGGTGCCCTCAAGCACAAGTGATGGGAAAATTGTCAGATAATTGCACCACTGCTAGCTGGACAAGTGTGTACTTTCTTCATATACTCTCAGCTGTCTGTATTTTGAGAGACAAAAAGAGGTAAAAAAAAAAACCCCAAATACCTTCAAAGTGTGTGAGTATGATCCTGAACTCATGGGAGAAGCAGCCTGTTTGTTAAGATAATGTAATGTCTTTGCAGTTTCTTTAACATAGACAGAAAATCACATTTTGCAGTTTCTAAGGGAAATAAGTATTTCATAGTGAATATACGAATGTTTCAATATAGATGTTTCCTAAGGTTTTGGTTTTTTTTAATAGGAACAAGCAGGTTTTGCTGTACTGCTGCATAACACAAAAACGTGAGATAAATATGTCCCTGCAGGATGAGCTACACAGGGGAGTTTATACATTCCCATTAAATTCTGCAGCCTAATTGCATGCAAAGCTAAAAATGCCTTTGAGATGCTTACTGCCTACAGAATCTGACAAGAAACTCTTCTTCCTTAATAGAAAAATACAATAACCTCAGCCACCTACTATGCTTTAGCCTTTGAAAAATATCAGGCCCCAAATAATCTGTCATTTTCTCGCCAACTGTTTTTGTTTTATTAATTGTTTCTTAATCTTGTTTTATATTTTATTTGTTCTGTTTATGTTGATTTACTCTGTCACACACCTGCCCAATGAATTCAAGAATGAAAATGTGGAAAATAATTTTATTTGAAAATAAACACTGTATTAAAAAGACTCTATATGGTCATCTAAATGCAACATGTTTGTTCTCATGTCTTTTCTTTGTCTTAAAGCAGTGCAGACTGAGATTCTTCCCAACTATCTGAAGGGGGAGCAGTAGGCCTCCTGAAGGGAGATTAGGTTCGTTTATGTGTTTCTTCTCAAAACATTATGAAAGGCATTAGGACAAATGAATTCTTGAGCTGGACAATGCACATAAGTGTCTGACATGGTCTCTTTGAGGTCTTGCAGCAAAGCCACAATAATTTGAGTACAGAGCTTTCTTCTCTAAAAGATGGACAAATTTTGTTCAGTGATGCTTGTTAACTCTATAATGTCATAGCACAGAAGGCATGATACTACAGTAGCACTCAGGGATGAGAGTGCCCTTCTCTATTTCCTTCTCATCTTGGAAGATGCACAGATTTTCTGTGTTCTGGACTTAGTCACCAAGTCCTGCTCCTGGAATAATTTGCAGTGTAGAGTTCTTCTCTTTTTATGTCTTTTCCTTTCTGTAAAATGGAAGACCACAGCTGCTCTTCAATATTTAGCTATCTTTGCAAAGGTAATTCAAAGAATATCTTGGAGGGGTGGTCAGGGTGAGGTGTCTGTGTTTTTCTTGTACTTTCATTTGGGAAAAGACAGACTGTTAATCATAGAATCACAGAATGGCCTGGGTTGGAAGGAAACATAACAATAATATTGTTCCAATTCTCTGCCATGGACAGGGACATCTTCCACTAGGCCAGCTCGATCAAAGATTCCTCCAACTTGGTCTTAAACATTATCAGGAATGGAGCATCTGCAGCATCTCTGGTCAACTTGTTCCAGGGTTCCATCCCTCTGACCAGTTTTGTGACCCTCATCTGGACTTGCTGCAGCCGCTCCACATCCTGCTGGTCACCTTTCTTTTGGTGCAGAGTACAGCTGGATTTCTGGGCTCAAGCATGTGATGCCAAGATATGTCAAGCTTCTACTCAACCAACATCTCTCAGTCCTTTTGCCCAGGTCAGACCTCAATCTATTCCTGCCCCAACCTGGGCACAAGACCTTGCATTTGGCCTTGTTAAACTTCATTGGATTCTCACAGGCCCACATCTCAAGCCTGTCAAAGTCCTCTGGATGCATCCCTTTCTTTTCAGGGTGTTGACCTCACCTCTCAATTTGGTGTTTTTGGCAAACTTGCTGAGGGAGCACTCAATCCCACTGACCATTTACCCAACAAAGGTCCCAACAGTAACCTTTGAGGAATGCCACTTTTGGCTGGAAAGGGTTAAAAGTGGAAGAATGGTGTAGAATATGCTAGATTTTCTTAAGTTGCCTTGCAGCTAGGAATGCCAAAGAATGGAGAATAAGGGTGTGGGAAAGCCCATATTTTATGCCTATTGCTCTTCCTGCTCTGTTTTGAGAAGTAGAATATCTGCGTAGAGATAATGTAGGTGTTCTGAGAGACTTGGAGGGACTCTCATGGACATGCATGAGCTCCCTGTTCTGAGAGAAAGAAAAATAAAGCTCAGAGATCATAAAAAGCATAGGGGAGGTCACAGCATGTTGGCAAATTATGCGTGCATGGGCCCTTGATAAACTGGTGCAAAGAGCAGCCCCGCCTTTTGCTAGGATGGACTAAGCCTGGTGGGGCCTACGTTCCCTCTTGAGCGTGTCTGCCTGGGTGTTGCTTAAGGAGCCTCTGGTTAACAAGGTAAGGAAATGAATCTACTCTTTGAAACCACATTTCAGCTGTGGTTTTGTGGTTGTTGTGGCTTCCTGCTTGTCAACTCACATAGCCATCACTGACCCTTACTTGGACGTTTGGCTGTTGACCACAACTCTTTGAAAGTGATCATCCAGTCAGTTCCTAATCCACCAGTTGGTCAATTCATCAAATGTAAATTCACGTTTTTTGCAGTTTAGAGAAAAGAAAAATTGACACTGTGGGAAATTCTTTGCACTAGTCCAGGTAGATAACATCCATTGCTTTTCCCTTATCCACCAAATCCACAACCCTACCATAGAATGGCACTAAATTTTTCAGTAACAATTTACCCTTAGAAGTGCTGTCACCAGTCACCTCCTTATTTCCCATCTGCCTTAGCACAGTTTCAAGGACAGTCTGCTCCATAAACTTGCTGGAGTTTATGGAGTTATAAACTGGCATGAAGGTGAGACTGACCAGCCTGTAGTTCCCTGGGTCTTCCTTTCCTAATGTAGACAGAAAAAAAATCCAAAAATCACTGCTAGCTTTGGATGTTAGATTAATCTAAATTATTATTATACTCTGGATACCAGGCATGGTTACTGGATATATGCAATACAAATGTGGGGAGATTGTTGGATTATGATCTATCAGAAAAGCTGTTAAAATTGCATTTTAGTGCTTCAAGGAAGTGGATGCATTCCATTTTATCATGGCAAGGCTGTGGGGTAAGATTGAGAGCACATTAGATGATTGAGTTTGCTGGTCTTGTACTGTGGACATATGGAAGGGTTGAAGTTGTTTTTGGGACATAGTGTCTCCTTGCTCCTGTTAGGAACTGACATACGTCCTTCTTCCCCGGGTGCAGAAGTCAGGACAGCTTAGTGTGGGAAGGGTAACTGGCAGTGCCATGCCATCTGAGATGCCTGACTCTTTTGCTTATGTGGCTCTCAATTGGCTGCCTGCCTTAGACTCCCAAAATATGATTGTCTGTGACATGAGCTAAAAACATCCCTAAAATATTCAGGCTGTGAATGTTATGCCACTTGTCTTCTCATTTGACCAGCTAATCAAAAGCCACCACATCTCTTAACAGACCAGCACTGCCTAACACCAAATGTGCCAAATATGTACTGGAAACTCAAAAATACCTGAAATCCTCGTGATCAGAAAATGCAGAACTCAGTTTATGATCCAACATATATGAAGGACATTTATTGTGATTTTACAGGATGTACAAATATTAATTCAGCTTCTGATATAAATTAACATGGTGTCCACTAAAAAGAGTTAATGGTATAAAAAGTAGTCAAAGAGGCAGAGTATTTTTATAAATTCAAGAAATATGCGCATATGTGGAAAAATTAATAAGGTGTTCTCACTTGAATTTAACAGAGACTTAGTTGAAGAGAATATGTTATGTTCCATGCCTGAGTTGAACGCAGTATGAATGATTAAAAGGGGAATAGAAGTAGCAATTAAATAAGCTATTGAAAATGAGACTGCAAAGACTGGAAGAGCCAAGAGGCTATTTGGATGTTCAGTATAAAAACTATCCAAGATAAAAGAGCAATTTCCACAGAATTTTGAAGGTAAAAATAATGTGACATTTATATATTGTGAAGAGAGAATGTTCTATAGAAAACATAATTATACATGGCTGCACTTTAGGACAAATAGGTAAACGTGTCTTCATGTCAGAGTCGTGATGGCTAGAGATGTTACAAAGTCAGCTGGTGAGAAAGAGGGGAATAAATTTCTTCATCTTACTTGTTTACAGTGTCATCTTAATCCTGGAATACATCTAAAATTTAAAGACCATCCTTCCATTTCTGCTGTGGTTTAGACCCATGGTGAGTCGGCTCTCACGCTGTTTTGGAGTTTGTTTAATTGTTCAGTAAATGTCTTCCAGGGAATAAAAACAAATTAAACAAATAAAACATTTTATTTCTCTGTGGATTATGTTTCATTCTATGAAGCCATAAACTCAGGAGTTGTGTCCTTTCTCTGCGCTATATAATTTCTCTCGTGTGTTTTTACTGACTAGAAGTATGACCATGTGTATATATTTTTATGCTTTCCAATAATCCCATTGGATTTGTGAATCAAGGACTGTGCTGTGCCTGTGATGAGAATTTTTATTTGGATAGGAATGTAAGACTTGCAATCCCTTGGGATAAGAATTTTTATTGCATTTCTTAATATACATATTTTTTATTCAAGAAAAAAAGTTTTAAATTACTTGAAAGAAATTTTGAGAAGAAAATCATTAAACAAGATACATAGTTTTCTAGAGAAATGGATGATAAGCAGAGGAAAAAAATTGTTGCATTTTTGAAAGCAAGATAGTGGAGCAGTTACTGAGCTATAAACAGAAGTAGGTTCAAATATATTAGGGTCTTAAACAAAGCATATTTCAAGAATACTAAATTCAATTCAGTCACAAGACCAATGACTAAAATTATACCTATTGTGAAGGAAACAAAGTCCTTGGCTTCAAATCCGTGCAAAGTGAAAAATTTCAAAGAACAAATCCTAGTGGATTTGTGTTTCTGCAACATTTATCTCACATTTTCACCATTTACTGGTTTAGAACATTTTCAATACTCTTCAGTTTAAAAAAGGTTCACAGGAGGTTAATAGGAGTCCTTCGTAGAAGGACCCATTTAGGAATGGATGAATTCTTATCCATTGTCCTGAGACAGAAGAGTCGTTTGAATGAAGTGCCACATCATTAAGTCTGTCCTTGTCAAGTCCATTTTATTTATCGTTAAGGCCACTGTCAGATAAATAAGCTTTCACATGGCATTGTATTGCCTATGCCATATATATTGAATACTATGGTTTCAGAGGTTTATATCTCCCAAAAAAGTAAATGTTAGAACGCTACTCATTGAGTGTTGAATTTCTTTTCTTTTTGACTGAACTTGGATGGTGGCATGTCTCAATTCAGTCTCACAGTAGATTTTGTGGCTTTCTTTTCCAATAAGAAACAATGAAAAGATATTAATTTGACGAAATACTTTATAGAACTCTTCCTTATAGCTATGCCACAAATTTGAAGAGACAAGCCTAGTCATCTTCCATCTTTGGTGCACTGCTAGGAGCTTGTAGACGTCCTAGTTTATATGGGCAGCACAAACCTGTTGGAACTTGCAATGGCATAAAATCAGAATTAAGCTGTAATGAAGCAGTGTAGGAGGGAAATAAGGCTCTGAAGAAAAAAAACCCCATGCCTTTTAAAAGAATTGCCTTGCAGCAGCTTCTACTGTAAGAACACCTGCCTTGCCAGTGGTGGTGAGGAGGAATTCATGGCTGCAACTTCGTAGGAAGGCTGAGCTAGATTGGAGGAGGCACCACATCTGAGGATAGATGGCAAGAAGCTGTGTTTTGTCTGATCAGCCCCACTGGTGCTGAGACTGCAGTCTCAGGGCTGGGGAGAGCAGGGGAAGCTGCTGGGAGACCCTGTGCAGTTCTGCAGAGCTGTTCGTGTGCTGCAGGGCAAGAGGTGGCACGAAGGATGTCTGAGAATTCTGAGTGCTTTAAAACTTCTGCCACGTGGCTGCTGCTCACATCAGCCTTGAGAACAGGCATTTTAATACAGGGAGGGTGAAAGCTTCAGCTTTATCTGGCTTTTAGATAGGCTAAAGAAATCTGGGGCAGCCATTTATGGGACTCAGGGCTTCTAGGACAGCAGCCATGGCCAGTTTGAATTTATGGTAAAAGCATTGCAGGAATGAATCTTGTTGGGACTCAAGGAAGAGAATTGGATTAGTGTTGGTGTGGAACTTCCCACAGGAAAGGCTTTTTACATGAGAATGTGTTACTTCAACAAAACTGGACTTTTCCTGAAAAAGCACATGCAGAATCTGATGGGAAATATTATTTAATCAAGGCTGGACTATTTTAATCAAAAAAAGAGTAAGAGGGAGACCTGAATGGCAAAGAGGTTATGTTGGGATCATCAGCTTCATATTTTCTTTCAAATGGGTTCATCTCCTTGAGTTATGACATGGAATTTTAACCGAAGTAGCTTCAACCGTAGAACTTGAATTGATTAAGAGATTATGGAAGCTATTTCTGTGGGAAATACATGCCAGGTGTACATTAGACATGTTCAGGTGGATCATACTTTAGGTAAGAGTAGCTTTTACTCCACAGGTGTAGAAATTCTTGATGTGTTCTATTCTATTTTCTAATACTGAAACAATAGTGTTTCTTGTTTGTTTTTTCTTTCTGAAGATGTCGCTCACTGTGAAATTAAGTAATAATAGTCCTAAATGTAATCTTTTCTAGATAACTGCTGTAGTCCTTTCATTTTTGAGCCTCACTACTTTCTTGGAAAGTTTTTATTTATTCTGCTTATAAATGATTTTGTGTTTGCCAATGTAAGCACATAAGAGTCCAAGTCTGAGCTAAGAAATAAAAATGAATTGTGTATCTGTACCTTTCAGGATATGTCCAAAGACAGTAAATTAGCTAATTGCTAAAAGCTTCTTTCAGGGCTCTGCAGCCTTCAAACTTACAATAAAACCCCAAGGCAATCTCAGGTCAAATAAATAATACTGCAAACATAGCATTTCCATTGTTCTGCTTTAATTTAAGGCTTAAGTTACATGGACCATTGCATTAAGCTGTTAGAACATCATGAAAAATTTTCCCAGAGTCAGAAGAGGAAAATAGTTCAAGAGTATGATAAACAGTGTTTTGTTGGGATTTACAGGATATACTCATTCAGAATTTCTGTAATTTTGCAGTTTTTCAGCAACCCAACACAAATGAGACAAAGTGTAACAGAACAGCATTGATTGCAACAGCAAAGTGATAGTGCTTTTAGCCTAACATTTTAATAGTATCAGGCTTGTATGGACATGTTGCCTGTCTTCAGTTCACCACAGTAATTTTTTTATGTTGGCCTGCGTAGACAAATCTGAGAAAAACTTAAAGGTATAAACCTCTCAAGATATTAGAGACAGGTATGAATTTTTGTTCTTGCTGATGCTGCAGGCAGATGTTAACTGAGCTGACCAAACAGAAATCAGCCACACAAGAAATCTGTGAATAGTTATTATTACATCCACAGCTCTGAATCAACCAGCTGCATGGTGGATTGTGCTTTGTCAAAGTGGTGGGGCAGGAGGCAGGACAGGTCTGGAGAGGATGAAAGCAAAATATGTTTTTTTGTTCCTTGGGAGTGTTGCTGTGTTGCACACTCAGTGATCACTGAGGTTTGCTGTTTCTCCTTAGAAAATAACTCTGGATGGAAGTGATGGCCACACTCTTCTTTAACACATCACATGCTCTCCTTCCCTCCCTCCTCACCCTCACAAAAAATTAGATATTTTTCTATTTAGAAATATCTTTAGGATTTTCATCATGAGTCTACTATCTTTTTGTAATGTTATTTTTGTAATTGGGGCTTTGAGATGCTGTGTCGTCAATGCTCAGAACCATACTGATTCTACTTACAAAATCATGCTAACATTTTAGAAAGAGAAAAGGAAGCCCTGAAAGACTAATAAATGCATCTAATATGAGGTACCTCCAGTACTATAGTTCGTGTTTCATTAATTCATTTTGAATGATCCTCAA
Source organism: Parus major (assembly GCF_001522545.3). Taxonomy (NCBI): domain Eukaryota; kingdom Metazoa; phylum Chordata; class Aves; order Passeriformes; family Paridae; genus Parus; species Parus major. The sequence goes on from NC_031769.1 coordinate 124,918,928, forward strand.
CAGTTGTTTGTTAGTTCTGCCTTGATGAACTTCTGTAATACTGTTATAGCTTTAGAGGATTTCTGCTGAGCATTCAAAATGCTTTGTGTTTGAGACCTCAAGCCTGAAAATTACAAATTTTGTTCAGTGCTAACTTCATTTCCTTGAAGAAGAGTAAAAAAGCAGAAAACTGGAGAAGCTTAGTAACATAGGAGTATAGAGTGGAGAAAACAGCCTATGTAACTCAAATGATTATGATGAATAAATCTCTTGACTTTGCTTCTTCAGTGCTAGACTTTTTCCTTTTAAAAGAGATGGAATCAAATAGCTTGAGATTTAAACAGACTCACTTCAACTTTCTTATGATTTTCTGTGGATTAAATAATGTTTGGAGCCTGACACTCCTTCTCAGATTAAATTTAAATGAAGACAACCTTTTTTGAAGATAGTGGAATAGTTCCAGTGCAAAATTGGCTCCATTGTAAGGGTAATCAGGCCCTTTAGTGGCAATATGAGAAAGATGACAGCAGTTTTACCCGTGGGAAGTACATATAGTTGCTTTAATCTCTGCAGGATATCTCTCTATGCACTTCAAAGAGTGCAGTCAATAGAATAAATACCTTGGTCACATCCTGAAAATGACACAATAGGAAGTTATTAGTGGTTTGAGTTTTTAGTGTTTGGAGCATTTAAAGGTGAGATCTGCAGTCCTGCATACTGAGATTCAAAGGAAGGCAAATAGACATAAAAAGTTTTCTCACTTATTTTAGTGAGAGAATGTAAGACCAGTAAAAAACCAGTCCTGCTAAGATTGGAAACAGCTTTCCCTTGGTCTCTCAACTTTGAAAGATGATTATCACCATTTTTTAATGTGAGAAGAGTAGTAGTCTTGCATTTAAATTGTGTACCTCAGCATTCAGGGTTTGAGGTAGGTTTGTCAATATTCCTTATGCTATGTGAATAGGGTAATTGCTCTGCTTCCTCATCTAAAAAAATCTGTGTATTTCTGATTTGTCACCATTAAAAATTCAGTTATCACTGGAAAAATATTTAATGTTCTATTTTCTGACAGGTTCTCTTTTCTATCTAAGCTCTGCATAAGGCAAGAATAGATTTGGGTGAGTAGAAATAGTAGTAAAACTTCCAGCCTTACAACTAAATTTTCTAGTTCATACCCCAGTAGCATGTGGTCCAGTAGCACAAAACCTAGTAAGCTGGGGTCTGTCCACAGCAATGTAGAAATATTCAGAATATCTGTGGTGGAAATAGGCTAGGTAAATTACTAAAAGCAGTAAAATTTAGCAGTTTTTGCTGCAGGAAATATGGATGCATAGACAACTGCAATCTTCTACCTTGGATGTTCTTCTGGATGTGCACCCGTAAGGCACACTTGTTCACCTGGTGTCAAAAAACTTCATCTCATTTGGTTTCCACTATATCCTTGTCCTTAGCAGCACTACGGTAATTTCCTAGTCAGAACTCTACTTATGGTTACACCAGTGATGTTTGCCTATAAATGTCAAGAAATTATGATGTTTAGGAGTAGTGAGAAAATGTTTATGAAGATATTCTTGAAGCATCATTTTTAGGGAACTAATATGAAATTGTGAAATGCAAATTTCATAAAAAATGGGATTCGGTGAACCAGAGATAAATTAGCTGCCACTTAAAAATGTCATTAACACACTCAGAAATGCCTTATTTACTAACATCTTCAGATATAAAATAGTACTATACTGAAGCAAAAGCGGATTTTGAATTACACTGTCCAAATACATGCATGAAATACTGCTTGATTTTATAAATTCTTGCAGACTTAGTATGTTCATATTTTACCCTGAAAAACAGGGAGAACACAGATTTTCTTCAGTCTCTCAGATTGGCAGCCTACCCTGGAGAGGGATGACCTTTATGTACACATTACTTTGGAAATCTATTGGAACAAATTGGATGCTCCTTACAGGAGAATGCAGTGCCACCAGTGTAACCATACCACTTTTTCCTCTTCCTAAAGCAATTGGTCATATTTACATTGACTTACAGGAGCTGTAACAACTACTGACTCCATCTAAACTGATACTGCTTCTATCATCAGACAACATGCCTGGGGAATGCTTCTGTGCTGGTTCTGCACATATTTTTGTTCTTCTCCTTCCCTGCCTGGTGTATATTTATTGGGAGAAATTCTGGTCTTTTTGTGTCATCACAATCTGAGTTATTTGCTCCTTTTTACAGCTCAGTGGAGTGAAGGACTTCAAAAAGATACAAAGAATGATATAAAAACTTGAGATTCTAAATTCTCTAAATCTTGCCAAAAGTCATTTTAAGTCTGAGTGAGGTTTGAGGCATATCTGCATAAAACAATGGCAACACATAACCCAAGTATTGCAATAGCAAATGTTATAAACCTAGAGTTAGAAGTGCACAGACAAGACTGTGTTTGACTATTTCTTGGAGTTTCTATTGGAGTTCTCTTGAGGTATTGACCTCAGGAGGATCGTAGCAGCCATGGAAATTGTGAAATTCTGTACTAGTTGTTTTTTTTTAAATGTAGGTACCAAGGCAAAACTTATTCTGATTTATACTGCATGCTCTATTTTTCTTTGAAGTGTCAGAGAAAAACCATGGAAAAAATGAAGTGTAGGGATGGAGGCAAATGCAGGACAGAAAAGCACAGCTATTAAATGAGTTTTGGGAAGAAATAAACTATTTCATCATGGAAAGAGATTAACAGCAGTTTCATGTCACTTGAATTTGGATTACTTTGCTCTTGCACATGCCTTAAATCAAGTAGAAGAGTTAGTAAACAACTTCAAGCATTTCTTCATGAGCATCAAAAGTTGCAAACTTGTGTCAATGAATAAATGCAAATATTTGAAACAGAAACTAGGGTCTTCTTCTGCTGAAGTGACTTGCAGAACCCCAAATTGACTAATGTTCAGGATGAGGGAGCTGCTCTGTACAGTAGGCATCGTCTAGCACATCCATATAGTTAAAACACAGCTGTTTCAGATAAAGTAGGATGTTCAAAAGCTGAATTATAGAGTAGCTAAGGGGTTTCTTTAGGTTTCTTTAGGTGCTCATCCAATCCCTACTCAAATCTGGGATGGTCTAAGGCATTTGCTCATGATTTTGTCAAGTTTTGAATACCTTCAAGAAGGAATGTTAATCAGCTGGGTAAGCTGTTCTTGTGGCTGATCACCTACACTGTGATTTTTACTTAATACCTGTATCTATCACCCATCACCTTATTGCTGTGCAACACCAAGGACTGTCTGACTCCATCATCCTGCTGCTTTGTTAGGCAGCATCTCCAGCTAGGTCACCATGTGCTTTCTCCTGAAAACGGAATAAACCTGGCTTCACTCTGCATGCCATGAACTTCAGCCCATTGTCCATCTGTCGGGCCTCTGGCGAGCTCACTTCACTGTTACATCTCTGTATCCCTCCTAAAGTTTCTGTTAACCACAAAGGACAAGGGATATTGCTTGCTTTTTTTTTTTTTTTCTTTTTTTCTGGGTATGCTTCCTCTTACTGAAGGTGAGGAGCAGGAGAAAAATTAACAGAGTAGGGTACATAAAGCATCTCCTCCTGCCTGTTCCTACTGCATAGAGCAAGAATTTTGCAGTCACAGAAATTGTACATCTGCAACACAGGTATTTTTTATAATTTCAAATCAAACTGTTTTAAAACTGAGTTACAGTAATTTGTCTGAATGACTGAGGATAAATGAGGTTGCTAGGAAGCCAAATGTTGTTTATCCAGGGAGTTCAGAGGGAGGAATGAATTTAGATCCAGCTGTGTAAGAGTATGAAATACTTATCCAAAAAACTTACATAATAATAATTCTGCCCTACTTAATTTGCAAAGATCAAATATACTGGTTAAACCACTTAATTTAACCAGAGTTCAAAAACACTAAAATGTCATAGCTAGAAGTCTAAGGTTTTGTGTGATATTGGAACACAAAAATGGTAAGGTTACACTAAATAAAAGTTCCTTGTAATAGAAAAAAATATCCTAAATCTTCACACACAGCTTTTGTGGATTTTTTCAGTGACTTTTAGATAGAGGTACATGGAGCCATATTGTGGCTACTGATCTTTGCCTCCTATGATACTCTTGTAGCCAAGTGCCACATGAAAAAAGCTGTCAGAAATTCTTCATACTGTTTTCCAAAATAGGTTAGTTGTTTTAACCCATGAAAACTTCAGAAGTAAACTTCAGGTTCCTCTTCACTCCCTTATTGCATGCTTCAAAAAGCTGAAACTCCAAATGAATAGGAAAATCTTCTCTTTCACGAAGTAGTGTATTTTATCAGGGAAAAGAGAAATAGTGCTTATAAAACCACATTCCGTAAATTAGGTATATAGATGGCTATTGTATTACACCTCACATCGCCAATATAGACTAGCAACCTTCATTTTAAGCTATATATTTTGTGGGTCGCATGAAACCTTTAAAGTGATTGAAATTTATATTGAACTGATTAAATGTTTCCCCCTCTCTCCCTACATTATTTTCTAAAGGTCAGTGTGTATATTAACAAAATCCTCCTGGAAATTCAGAAAGTTAAAAGGCAAAGCCTGCATGCAGACAGATGAGCAATCCAACAAAAATTACAAATTAAACACAAGATCTTTCTTGATTTATAAACTATCATATTACAGCATTTGTAAATACATTGTTTTCTCTCCTCTGGCAGTATTGTATCTCTTCAAATTATTAACATTAGAGAAGATATGAAAATTATAATCCAATAGTAATTAAAAACAAGTTGTAAAATTCTGAACTGCTGAAATAAGATATTTCAGAGTCTATTATGGGATAGAAAAGTTAAAATTAATATTTTTAAATTAGCTTGATGATACAGTTAAGTAGATATTGGTTAATGTTCCAGAAGTTCTGGATAGAAAAGGAGATTTAAGTACTGTGATGCACATGCCTTCACAGGGCCTACACTGAGACTCACAAGCACAAGCCAAAGGCCAGGTGCCTAAATAGGGCAACAGCTTGTGTCACAGTAGCACCTTCCTGAGATTCTGCCTTACTTGAGCTTCATTACTGAGGAAATCCATTTGGGCAGGACTGTCTGGAACATCCCTGGCTCCTTTAATGCAAACCAAAGTGATATTATTCTTGTCATGTAAGAGGTTCATTGGGACCCAGCAGAGCAGTCATTTTAAGGGCTGTGCACTCCTTGGTACTGTGTGTTTTAGGCACATCTACTGTGTTATGGAAGAGCATCAGTACAGACAGGGTAGGCAGAAATGGTAATTTTCCCATCTTTTGGAAAATCTGAACCATTATGCAGCTGGCAAAACAAGATTCAAGGGACAGTGTAAGATGACATGCATGAGGGAGCATGCCTTTTCATAAATGTTAGGGTGAGTAATGGGGAAAGGGCTATAGCCACTCCAAATTCCTTGCTCCTAAGGATATTTTATGCATTTTAAACCAACCAGAAAAAAGTCCCCATGTACTCATGAGAACAGAGTTTGGTAACCACATTGTTCTTTTGGGGGCAGTGGGAGTACCCTAGGCTTACTTGCCTGGTGACAGGTCTCTGATATCTGGAAAGTTCAGGTGTCCTGCTCTCTAGAGGAAAGTTTTGGGCTAGGATATCATGTTGGCAGCACTTTTTTCTCTTACATCTATGTATTTAATGGGGAATGTATTTAATTTGATTTAAACTGAAATTTAGGGCTGTAGGGCTGGGGTACGTAGCTTTTGAAGACCAAAAGAGCCTGCATGTGAGAGAAGGAGCACATCTGTCAAAAGATAGGAAACCAAAGCTGTGGACCATAAACATTAGCAAAACTTGATATATTCAGAATTTTCCCAAGGTATGATATTAGTAGTTTGCATTTTTCATGTAGGTGCTTCCACACCAGAGAATTTTAATATATTGAGGATTTCTTAGTTACAAACAGTGCAGCTCCTTTCTTTCGTCATTAGGAATATGAATAATAATGTAAAGAATACTATTGTCCAGTTGTGAAAGGGTTTTGTGGAAATACAAGCGGCAGACTGAGGTGGAAAACTACCACTTTTCAAGTGGTATGTCAAGTTTGAATTAGATAAATGTATTAAATTCATGTCTTCTCACTCCTTGTTTCTTTGTCTCAGTGAGGGTATCAGGAGTGATAAAAATATTAGCAAATCAACAGTGTTACCAGAACTCTTTTCTTCTAAGCAATGAATATTTAAGTGTCATCTGGGATTGTTCCAGCTATGACACGCAACCAAATGCCATTCCTTTCCATTTATTGCAAGAACAGTTCAGCTAAGAAACAGGGAAAGATAACCAAGAGCATTTGGCTGTTCAGAGAGTTTCTAACACCAGACTGAGAATTCAGCTAACTCCCCAGATGTCATGGTTATGCATTTGCTTCCACTTAGCTCCCTTCTGACAATTCTGGTAGGTTACAGCAAGACCTGGAACCTGAAACCATTGATGAGGGTGAAACAGTGCTATATTTTGAACCATGAAATAAAAGAATTGCAAATTAAAATATGACAAGTGAGAACATTGTGAACATCAGAATCATTCATATCAGTTACAACTTATCTTTCCAGTCACAGTGGTTTGCAATAATTTTTATCATACGTGCCATATTTGTGCTTATTTTTCAAAGTCAGCCATCTCTACATGTTTGTTTTTTTGCTAAGTTACTAACCAGTGTTTTGTGTTGCAAGGAATCCATTTGTTTCTGGGCTTTATTTATTCATTTATTTTTAAGAGCATCTTTATGGACAGATCTTCTTGATGATGATGAATAAACTTATTCAACCCCTGTGGAGTATTAAAAGGATCCGTCTACTAAGGTCTGCCAAAATACACAGTGGTTCATTGTTCAGGTTGCTGATGGCCAGTGTATCAGTCCTGACCACCCAACTCTTCCTTAGGATTCTTCTGTCTTTCACCTCATTAATATTCCATAGATACTACTGATTTTTACTTGTCCTGCCTTGTTTTAGGCTATGAGTTTTTAACAGTGAGAAACATGACACTTCCATTTGTTCACAGTCTGGATTTACATTGTTTGAATATTTAAACATTTTATTATCACTTATGAAGGTTGCAAAGAAATTTTCTTTGACTTTCATTTCCCCTTTTGCCCCATTCTGATTAATGTTTCAATTCCTGCCTCTCACTGTCTAGCAATGGCTATAATTCCTCCTCTTTCTTCTCATGAAGGAGAGAACAAAAATGGTCTGCTAAATCTAGAGAAGATAGAGAAACTTCTGTATAAATTGAAATGTAAAAAAGCTGGCATTAAAAAGTACTTCACTGCAATGTCCCTTCAGTCATGCATCATGACATTTCAGTTTGCAGTAACTCAGAATGTTTGGATGAGATAAAGTGAACTGAAATGGTGAAAATGAGTAGTTCCATCTTGCCTGCAGAGAAAACATGATGAAAATCATCTTACAGTCTTTCTCAGTAACATGGATAATTAATTTTTATACTCACTGAATGCAATAGTTTATCCAAAATAAAAATTGAGGAAAACAAAGGTAACACTTCTTAGGTTTCCTTTTTTTTTTTTTTTTTTTGGTTAAAAAGGAGCATTTAGAAATGTTGAAGAAAATTTATGAAAATCATGAAGGCAATGTCAATGTTCTAAGGATTATTCTGCATTTAGTTAAAACTATTTTGCTCTCCAATTGCTTAAATGAAGATGTTTGTGTAGGGATTTAATGTACATTAAAGATGAGAACAGAATTTAGTCCCTTTATGTGTTTGTCTTACTCTTTAGAATTTTTAACATTGTCTGTTAAACAGAAGCAAGTGACTATCAATAGTAGGATATCTAGTATAAAGCTTTATTTTTAGAATTTGGAATATCACTTACTAGGAGATTATTAGACATGGAGCTAAGGAGAAAATTCTTGTGAAATTCAGATTTCAACAGGATTACAGAGGAACACAAATAAATTTGTCAGTAAGCCCAGACTTGCAAGAGGTAGGACACTGGTCATGACATTTTTCATGTATTTGTTAATAGACATTTTTCAGTAGTAAAGAATGTTCATATGGGATCATACCAAAAGGCAATTTAACCCAGTTTTCTGCCACTGAGGATAACCAGAGGAGGATGCCCAGAAAACTTGTACAAAGAGTGAAAGCAGAAATAACATCAGTTTTTCTTCAGATGATATCTCAGATTCTAAACTTTTTAAAATTTAGCTAAATGTAATTCTTGTGCAATTACTGACCCTTGGTAGTTTTTCCCTCATGAATCTCTCCAGTCTTTCACTGAAAAAAATTAACTTGTATAAGTGCTTAAAAGGATGTTGTCCTTCATTTAGATTCTAAAATTAAATAAATATAGAACAGTTGAAGAGCTGAAGGTTTTCATAAACATAGGAAGAGCAGAAATATAAAAGTCAGTATATGGACCTTTTCTTTCATTTCAAATTATCTTCCAGCAAAATCTGGGGTATGTGGTTCTTTGGATTTATTGGAATCCGTGAAAATCAGAATTTAAGGAATAATTTTGTTTATTTTTTCTTTAATGTAAATTCTCTCATACTGGAGAATTTGTAGGGACTTGGTAATGTTTCTATTGTTCAGGGTGTCTTGGCATTTGTAGCAAAACAAAATCCAGACCAGATATCTTTTTAAAGATAGTTTTAGAATTATGATTTTTACTTGCAACCAGTTTGAATCAGAAAGTTTCTAACATATGGCAGAGAGAGAACATGAAACCATATGCACACAGCCCTGGGACTGTGTTCCTGAGAAAACAGTTTGCTATTTTTATGTCGGCCAGCAGGTGTCAATACCCCAAAGTGAAGAAGCTGCCCAGCAGCCAGATCCAGTTAGAAAGAGGCTGGAACAGCGAGTGTAAGTATTTTGGGTGTCTCACTTTGAAAGTTGACTTTGTGAAGTGCTTTGTCACCAGCAGAAAGGAAACCATCTTCTGAGGGGGAAGAGGAGAGGGAAATTAAGCGGACCCTCCATTACCACAGTATGCATCTCCTCAGTTTCTTTTCCTACCGATCCTAGCATTTTTATTCTCCATCCTCAGAACTGCAAAGCTTTGTGGTCTCTGACTTCAGTCTTTAAGCTCCACTGTGCTCCCTGTCCATTCTGGCCAAATCCAGAGCCAAACATTGGAAAAAGTGGGATACTTGGCTATTTTGATCAGTGCAATGGACTTTGATCAAAGCTGTTGATGTGCTATAGCATCCTATATATTTTTCTCCTAAAAGAGCTATTCTAATCAATACTGTTGGATGTTTTCTGTGATACCTGTTAGTTGCTAAAATAAAAAAATAAAAAAAAAACTGAAGTAAAATTTGTTTTCAACAAAAATTTCAGCATTTAAGTTAGTATTCACTTTATTTTTACCCATTTTAGGCCTTTGTGAAATAGAATCTTGTAATACTTTGGGAAGTTACATGATATCCTCCTAGATTCAGCTTTGAAATCTCTTCAGTTAGTAGAAAAACATCTTTCTTTCCCCATTATTATAGATTAGGCATAATGGGCACAGTTCAGTTAGCTCATAGGAAAGATATGTGATTCCTTGACATATTTCAGACTTTTTTTCCTGATTTCCACAGTGGCAGTACCTGAAAGATTTATTTTTATGTTTTAAACACTGCATAATTCTAATAATTAAATAGTCAATTCCTTTACATTGTTTCACTAATTTTATTTTTATTTTTGTGTAGCCGATTGAGGTAGAACATTTTGCCTTGGAGTTTTTCTGGTCTCTCATAGCAAGCAAAGACTCGTCAAAAGTTCATGCAATTCAGGCAAAAGTAAAATTTATCATATCACTCTCATAGCTCAGGTGCCTATCTACCACTCATGAAGAAATCCTGTCTGAAATTAAATGTTTTGGACTACTGAAATTTTGGCCTTAACTTTCCATCATCTGCTGTTTTACAGTGATCTGGTAAGAGCTAGGAATTTGCATACTCCATTTTTAATTTAATCAAATTCTGTCAGTCAGCATCACATGTTAGATAATATTTCCATCAGAAGAAACTTAAAAACAACAACCTGAAAGATTAAAACCCTCTTCCTCTTGAAGATAATAATCTTAGTGAATTTTAACAGATTGCTTTAGCAGATGGAGATGTGATATTCACTGTAGTAAATTACATTAGCATGCTCTCAGACAGAGATGTCACATTTGCCACAGTAATTTACATTAGCATGATTTGAGACAGATTTGATTCCCCAAAAAGAATCAGAAATAACATTTTATCGATTCATTTTCTATTGCCACTTTAGATTATCATCAGCCTGGTGTGGGACATGTTTTTTTATCAAGGGATGTCATGATGAGCAGGACATACATCTATAAACTAAAGAATAGACATGATCCTGCATGGTACCAAACCAACACCATGCACCAATACATAAAGCAAATTACATTTATTGGTACGGAGCTACTCTTGACTCAGTGACTCATACTAATTTGACTTTTGGGCAAGATATCTGCTCTTTTGCGTGACTATATAGCTTTCTACCACTGCTTTCAGATATTATCTTAAAAGGTTGATGAAGAACATTCTGAGAAGAAATTTAACCATCCCTACAGTGTGTTGGTATCTTCAGGCAGAAGGCCGTGTGGGTGCAACTTATTTGCCATCCAATATTGCACAGGGGATCTGGGAAATCTTTATAATGACAACGGCTCTACTGTGTTAAAGAAAGTATTCCTGCATCTCTGTGGACCACCTGAAATCATTAATTGTCCCAAAGTCTTTCATCTAGTCCTAAAACCAGGACAGAAAATGCAAAATCCATAAGCAACAGGCAAACCCGATGAAACTGCACTGGGTGAAAACAAAGCAGCTTTATCGAGTTGTTTTCAGGGTCTGCTCCTCAAATTACTGGATTTCTGAGTAACACCAGCAAGAGACTCCACAGCTCTGCTATGGAGCTTCAAAGGCATTCTTATGGTCAGAGGGCTAGAGGCCAGCTTTGGAAAAAATACTTGAGGGAAATTTCAGGGGAGTAACTTGAGGCTGTGGTGAGACTGTCTCAAGTGATTCTCTCTGTAACTTGTCTCAAAATAGATCTCAGAAATGACCAGAAAAGTTGGGAGATGTGTTTCTTTAGACTAGGAATCCTTAAAGTCTTAAATCCAAGCCTGCTTAAAGCAACTAAAAATGCTCACATTTCCTCAGCTAGGCAATTCCATATCAATTAAAAACTTATATATAATATCTCTACATATATTTTAGAAAAATGGTTCCTGTATAATGAAAGATCCTGAATAATATACTAGGCTGATTGGAAACAAATAGTGTTTTAATGCAGGACTTTGTGAAAGTTCTAATACCACTCCAAAACACTGCAAAAAAGGCAGTTTGCGGTATGGTGATTTGTCTGTTCTGGCTTTTTTTTTATTATTATTTTGAAATTTTCTTTTATTCATGCTTGAACTCTTAAATTTGGAAATTATAATGCTACACAGTTGTAAATCAGAATAGGTTAGGATTAAGTTTGCTTTTTAATTATTCAGTATGTAGTCTTGGGTTGTGACCAGGGTAATCATGATTCAGGTCTGTGGTGTCTACATGTCCAGGTCAAGGACCGTGCAGTTTATGGTTTCCCCAGCTCAGTTATAAGGATCCATGGAACAGGATGACATTTCAAGTCAAGCCTTCTTTCAAATGATGTACATTCACCTTGAAGAAGTGACTGTTGATTCTGCCTTGCTCATAGAGCTCCTTTTGATAGTAGGCAAGCCACTAAAGCCAGTCTTTTTTGACCCCCAAATGTCTCGTATTTTGTCTCTTGGGCCCTAACTGGAGGCCTTGAATTGTAGTTTGCAATGGTTGCCACCCTCTGACATCTGTGCTTTGTGTGGGGAAGTGCTCAGTGAAACCCCTAGGAGAGGAGTCAAGTATTTAGGACCTCAAACCAAGAGTACAGAGTTGGTGAGATTTGGCTTGGACATCTCATTGCCCTCTCTATTTGTAAAATGGGAATTATCCTTGGTCATTGTCAGCTCTATCTGCTCCCCAGTAGCAGTGCAAGGACAGAGGGAATGGGGGTTATGGTCAGTTCATCACTTGCTTTTCTGCTGCTGCTCAGGGAGAGGAGTCTTTGGCCTGTTCCAATGCAGGGTCACTCTCATGGGAGATGGTTCTCCATGAGCTTCTCCAGTGTGAGTCCATCCCACTGGCAACAGTTCCCCACAGATGGCTGCCTGGGGCTTGGCTACTGGCTGGGGTTAAACCACAGCATCTTTGGTCAATAGAACCACCTTAATCTTATCTCATGTCCCTGTCAGGAGGCTTAACTTACAGTCCAGGTTCCAGGAATCCACAGAGGCATATTTGGGAGCGGGAGTGAGTGTGTGTGGGGAGGGGGCTTTGGTGGTCACAGATGCCACTAGTCCCATAACTTGGGGTGATACCAGTGATATGAGTACAAGGGAGCTGCTTTTCCACCCAGTTTGCCATAGAGGGAACCCTTGTCTGGAAGCAGTGCCACCCTGCTGCTCCATTCTGCAAAGTTCTTCTGTGGTTTTAAGTGTGTGAGACAGGCAACTGTGATTTTTAAGTCCTTACAGCTATTGAATTAAAAATTACTAGAAAAAAATTAAATTATGGCAAAATAAGGCATGGTATATATGCTCTTTCAATTAATTAGTAGTCCTCTTTAGGAACTAATGAGACAGATGTCCTGAGGACCAAGGGGTCATCACCATTCACAGGGAAGCCTATCAAGATTTTATGGGCAATCTTAATTCTATCATTTCTTACTTATTTTAGAGTGTTTTAATGTACTTTTTAATTCTCAATTTTCCTCCTGAAGGTAGGTGGTTTGCTATTTACAAGTGATTTAATGGACTATTGGAAAGAAATAGAATAGCATTGAATGTTTGTCAGCCTAATTTCACATCAATTTAGCAAGATCAGGGTATGTTCCTTGCTCAATGGTGCAGTTCTGACTGTCTGCATCGTCCATGGAGATTTAGGTCACTTAAATCTGACATTTGATCTAATCGTCCTTTAGGAATATAGGTCAGCTGAAGCACTGATCTTGTGTTGTAAAGGAAAAATAGATCTCTCTGGTTTTGGATATAACCCACTTTAATACATTTACTTTTTTTTTTTAGTATATGGTAATAGATTTTACTCTTATTACACACAAAATCAAAGTCCTTCTAGGCATTTTAACTGTGTAGTCTACTTCCACTAACTGGTGTTCTGCACTCAGGAGTTTTCTGGTTGCTCACATAGCTCCAGTGTTGCTCATTGTTGTGTTTTCCCAGTTTTCCCAATGCCTTCTCAGAGCTTGCAAGAGTCTAGAGCAGTCTGGCTCTTACTGTGCTATGAAAGGTGTTACCTACACTGGGAATTTATACTGATTTTTAAGCTGGTGCAGTAAGTAAACTAATCCACTCCCTCGTTTCCTCTTCCCCTGCTATAAGCATATAAGAACATGAGATACATGCAATGACGTGCCCATATTCTGTCCAGTAAAGCATTATACTTACAACAGATAGATTGCAGCAGTAAATCTCAAGTAGAGAGGGGAGAGTCATAAATTATCTAAAAAGAATTGATTTGTGTGCTAGCATCTCACCAGAAATGCCTGCAAGGTGTATACCATCTGATGGAAACATTAAAAACCTCCTTTCGCTTTCCCTGTCTTCTGGGTGTTTTCTGCCCCCTTTCCCTGTTTTCTGGGTGGGACACAAAGTGTAAAGATTTTTTTTTCCAAAAAAAATCTTTTTTACTTTTAAATGAGTAAGAGATCTTCACTCCTCTGGGTCACAAAAAGTCCTTTTTTTTTTTGAGAACTAATAATACTTACCAAAGATCTTGCACAGATTGCAGAAGTCACTGCAATGGCATTCTGCCAAATAATTCTACAAAAAAATCTAAATATGTAATTGCAAAACTTTAAAGAAAAAAGCACAAAGGATGATCAAGAGTGAGTTAAATAAGTGTTATATGAATAGAAACATGTTGCTGTTTATCTTAAAGAATTCCATTATATTGCATACATATTTTGTGTGTAAACAAACAGAAGGTAGTGCAATGAATCTTAAGAGTAATGTTGCTATATTAGAGCCAATAAAAGATAGCTATACAGAAAAGTGGTCCTTTCCTATCTGTTTTTGTTTCAGAAAGAAGGAGGTGCAAAGAGCTGTGTTAGTCATATGACTAGATGCTTGAAAAAAGCTTCACAGAAATTGGTGGGGTTCCATGGAAGAATTAGAACCCATCTTCATGTATCACCTTGGATGACTGGGTTTGGCCAATGAATGCACATACTTAAAAGGAAAGCTCTAATAGTCTAAGATACCTTTAGTAAAACTGACATATCTAAATTCATTTGTTTCTCTTGAAGTTGTTTCAAAGCCAGTTTGCACATTGAGGGGAAATGCTGTGTATGATCCTGTGATATTGCTCACATTCAGAGGCAAATGAAAGCTTAAAACTGAACACAGTTGGATGGACACAATGCAGGGCTGCTACAAAAATGCTGCACTCACAGAATTGTTACTTAAGGACCAGTGATGTTTGGGAACTGCTGTTCTGCACATTTCATTTGATCTGAACCCAAACTTTTAAAGAGAACTTAATGTCTGGCCAGTGAAAAATCTTGGACGCTTTTTGAAATGTTACTCTGCATTCCTGAGTATAGGAAGTGTGATTAATGCTCTAGTTAGAATTGCAAAACATGTCTTTCGGTTTGAACCTATTAAAGAGATTAATTTTTATTACACTGAGAAAAGAACCTCAATCTTCTATTCTTGATGCATTGTGGAAGCAGAAGGGTTGAGCTGAGTTTATTTTTATCAGTATTTTGCACTTGCAGATGAAATTTGACAGAATGTCACAACTAACTTTCCATTTGATTTCTAGTAATTTCCAGTCTACACCTTCTTTTGAATTAACAGCCTGGAGACATGAAAATTTTATAATCTGACTCAGTTGCACTTGGATTTTGGTATTCTTTTTTTCTCCCATTCCTTGAAAACTTTACTGTTATGAGTGGAAAACTGTATTTTTTATTCATTTTATAAAAATTAAATTCTAGAAACCTGCTATGAGATCATCTGTCCTGACACAAATCATAATCCCCAATGCTTCATCACTGATGACATTCCTTAGATTATACACAAGTTTATGTTCAGTCTGTGAGGTAAACTAATTAAATAATAGAGACCTATACAGATTTTCCCATGTTCCTTTTCAACTCAGTGCTCCCAGCTCTAGCTGGTGGATTTTCTGCAGTTTTGGAGCAATGCAGTTATTCAGCACATCCTTTAGTTCTGGATACCCTGGTTGGGAGACACGAGGAGAGCAGATAGAATAGAGTCCAAGTTAAATTACATCAGTGGGGTGGAAGCAAGTAAATAATGATTGTGTTAAGCAAAGGTATTTATTTTGCTGGTATTGCCATGGTTATTAGCAAAACTCGTGCTGGTTTAAGATTGGGAGCCAGCTGGGCCTACGGTTAAGAATAATTGTTGTTGCTGTTCTGTGCAATGCTTTATGAGTTCCTGCTGGGTTTATAATTAATTCGAAGCACACTGGGACTATTACATGGCTGTGCATGTTGCTTGAGCCTTCTCAACATCTATGGAATTTCTTGGATTTGGATGCTGGGATCTGGATTGTCTTAGAAATTTGGTGAAAAGAAAGTGAAAAGGTGTTGTCTGATTACAGTGGGGTTAGACTTCTCCTTCCTTGTTTTCCTTTGCTCTGATGGAATAAATTCACAGTGATTGACGTGGGGAAAATACAGGGACATGGCACATTCTTGTCCAGATGGGGAAAGAGGGTAATAAGATCTGTGGTCTCCTTTGACTTCACTTTCCAGTGTCATGATCCTGGTTTATGGCTTATTCTGTTTCTTAAAATAACTAAATGACAGTACCAAGGCCATTAGGTTTGAGGATGGAATCACAGTATTGGGGACAGTAGGGTCTTGTTTTCCCCACTGTCCAGCATTGACAGTGATGACAATGTGGGATCTCTGTAAAACTTAGCACAGAATTCTGTGGTCTCCAGATACTTGAATTTCAGGCTCAGAGTTAACATGGATTTTTGTCACTTGAATAGTGGTGAAACCTGGGAGAAACATCTGAAGTAAAATCCTCAGACCTGTAAAAGTCTTGGGGACAGCAGAACCAAGAAGTCTGCAGACTAAGTGGAGTATGCACAGAATCAGCTGAAGAAATAAATAAATCTAGTTTAATACTGGATTTGGTGTTTATTTTCACAATTTTTTCATCATTTCACTGATGTGCCTTTTGATAGTTGGCTTCAAACATTTGAGGCACTGTTACTATTAGCCTTGGAGGGGCACCTGGGAAGAAGGCAAATGGATAAGTTGATTTTTATCATTGCAGGCCCTTCCTCTGAGTGTCAGTATCTTGAACATGAGTCACATCTTAGAGCTTAGACATTTAAAACCTGAATGTCTAAGTCTGAGATTACTTTATTAGCTCCTTCTGAAGGAAATCAAGATAAAGAAAAAAGTGTATTTACAGGCCATTTCAACTCCAAAAACAGGTCAAATGACTTTGAATGCGTACCAGTCTAAGTATATTAATTAAATTGTCATGAAACTTGTCATCACTTTCATTTAATATATAAAACTTTAGCTTCCTTGAAAAGAAACCAGAGTGGAATTTCATAAAGACTTCTGTCTTCACAAGTGAAGAAGATTTGAATTTTCTGTACTTACAGATTTTTTTCAGTTTTAAAATATAAGTTTATACATTGAGAGATTGTTCTTTGTGTAAGGATAATTCTGAGATCTCAGCCCAGTTCTAACCGGGCAGCTATGCAAATAATTTTCATTCCCTTTCAGAATTCAGCAGAAAATGAGATGAGAAATCTGAGGATGGATGAGAAATCCGAGGTAGGGCAGGTTTTATGATTAAAGGTACATTCACATTTTGTGAGAGAATTCTGGTGATCTTGAAAGAACAAGATGTCATTCTCCAGCACCCTAGATATCACCATAGGTTAGTGTTTATGATGAATTTGTACTCTGGTGAAGATTTCCAGAGTTTACAGTCAAACAGGAATGGCTGGGAATACTAGAGAGCTCACCTTTTCTTTGCTGTTGCATCAGCATGTGTTCTCCAGTCTATCATTGAAATGATTGCCTCTCTCCATGACAGAGGGAAAATACTTCTGTCCTACTATAATAGGAATAGAAGAGGAAGCTTCTGGGCTTTGGTATCCACTTAATAAGATACCAATATGAAAGAACAGAAAGACTCCTAACAGCCATTAACGAACCTCAAATGTTTTGGAGGTTATGTAACAAATAAAACCTGGACTTTTATGTGATCATTTCAAAAATGATTTTTGTTTATAATAAATATTTTTAAAGTATAATAATAACCATGAAGGGCTTTGCTTTTTTTTGTGTTATCTTACTTAATGTTAGGTGTAGACTGGCCATGAAAAAGCTTGGATTTGCAATGGCTGTGATGTTCTGCAGCTGTCTCTGATCACAGCACCAGAGCAAAGAGATGAGCTGTTTTGCAGATGGTGCTACACACACGAGTGAGAGTGATAGGTGCCTGTGTTAACAGGGAACTGGACTCTGTGATGCAAAATGTTCAACCAGGGGACAAGATTTATCATCCAGGAAGGCTATAAAGAAGTGAATACCATTTCTACAACTGCTATGCTTCTTATGCCTTACACCACAAAATAAAATGCCACCATTCAGATCTTGCTTAAAATTCCCCATGTGGACGTTCTGTAGATGCACAAATCTGTTTGGCATAGTATAGCAGAGAATCTAACTCTAGTCCTGATTGCTGATGTAATCCTATTGACTTTGATTACAGTATTTTGCTGCCTTTGCCAAGTGAATGCTTTAAAGGTGAATTACCCTGGTTACTGTCTTGGTTAAGTCTCTGTACAACCCAGCAGCACTTGCTTCTTCAGCCACAGCCCGTGATAAAGTTTTTGCTCTTTAGTAGATATAACTGAATTCTGGTGTAAATGAGGGGCTATTAAAGCAATTGAGTTGAAGCTGTTACTTGTACACAGAAGTTGGGGTTTGGATGTGATCGCATATCTAAGACCTTTTCACAGAGTATCTCCACATGGGGGCTCTTTATTTCTGACAGATTTTAAATAAGATTGCTTTTTGCCTAGCTATCTTGTCTGGCTTCTGACATTTTTTGTAGAGTGAAGGCAGTTTTTGCAGAGTGCATCATTTATATAAAACTTGTTCTAATGTCTAAAACTTGTAATGACACATGGAATAACAAAAAAGGCAGATCTCTCCTTCAAGTCAATATGCTTCCATCATTCAGTCTTTGGTTTTGAAAAGACCACCTACCACAGCATTTGAAAAGCACTGTATGAAACCAGACTAATGTTCCAACATGTTCTGTATGTTGTGCTATTTCATTCTGAAAACCAGTTGTGAATGGTGCTTTTAAGATATTTATTTGTGGAAATGTATTTGTTGCACATAAAAGAAGGGAAAAAAACCCCTCACAACAGTGCCTTCATTGTTATTTCTTTCCTTCAGATGGAAACCAATAACTGAACAGGAATTCTTTGAGACCGTAAAAATGTCCAAGCATAGAAATCTGTCAAATCAAGGTAATTGCACAAGCCCCACATTATATTACCTTTTTTTGGCTGGTGACAACTGAAATTTAATGTGACAATCTCATATAAATGAGGTATATTATTCAGTATATTGTTCAAAAGCAGACAATTGATCCTAAATGCCCTTTGATGGGTGTTTGAATTCATTTTGTGCCACTCCAATTTTTTCAAGAAAATTTGTCTATGCACAAGGTTAGAGATGGCCAAAGAGTGATCTGTGGTACTCAGGGTGTTTTTGTTTCGTTTTTATTGTGCTTCTGAAGGAAATTACATATGCTTCAAAACTATTTTTGAAATTCTGTCCTGGAAATATCAAAATGAGCTTCCAATTGGATATAGGATCTGAATGTAGAGATCTAGCAAAGTCCTGTATCCTCAAATTTCAAAATTAATGCTGCTTCTCTGCTTCATGTGAGCATCTTATACAGATAATTTTTGTTGTCAAGACTCATTGCATTTTATAAGCAAGATATTATAAAGCTGAGGAAAACAAAAAGAGGGTGTGTGTGTTTAAAATTGTCACCTCCACAGCTCTTCACCAGGTTAGAAAGACTGAACAGTTCCCCCTTAATGGAAGTCTGGCCTGGTTTATGTGAGTATAATTCACATAATCTCAGCTCCAGTGAATATTTCTAAGATTTTCCAAGAATGTCATGGCTGGATAATAACATTTCATAGAATGTAGTGCAAGCAAGGATACATTATATCTTATGTCAAATCAATACATCTTCTAGATAATTTAAATTCTTTACCTTTTTTGCCCTTACATGTTTTGATTCTTTTTCCTGCATTATCACTCTATACTCTGACTTAAAAATCACAATAACATAAAAGCAGTGGAGAGTAGTTTCATTATCAGTTTGGAGATGCTGAGGCAAAGCCTGGTCATACCTTAAAAAATAATGGAATCTAACATATAGTTATTTAAGGTGGTGCTGAGTATGTGATAGAAAGTTTTATAAAGAAAAAAATATTCTTTCCAAATTTTATCAGCTTAACAGAGCAGTTAAATATTCGTGATGGATAATTTTTAAGTTGAAATAACTAAAATTTTAAAATGTGAATTAAAATTTTGTGACAAATCAAGTATTTGTCACTGTGCTTAAACTACAGGATTACCATGTGCATAAAAACATGATACTCATTAAAGAACTTTTTCATGAAGAGATGTATTTTTCAGTATATCTTTCACCTGCATGACAGCATTTGACTGTTCATTCTATTACAAAGTAGTAAGACTGAAATGCAACAGAATTTTTTTCCAGTTTTTTAAAATAGCTTTTCTATTTAGGCTAAACTACTAGACATTAAATGAAGCACCTTCAGAAATCTTTTGAATGAGACTTTATGCCTTAGTACTTTTTCCAATAGAAAATTACTTGTGCATTCTTTTTATCATATTGGAAAAACTTCTAAGGGAGCATAAAACATTTAAAGTCTTTTGCCATGAAACACTTCAATTTTGCTCTTAAAATAATGCTTAGACAGCTTCACCCCTCCACTGCCCTCGACTGAAAATTTATATGTGGGTTATAACTGTATGTTATAACCCACAGCTATCTTTGAAGAATAAATCCAGGAAAAGGATCCTTAATTATAAATTAATCTCTTTTTTTCTAGTAAAGCACATCTATAAAAATTCTCTATCTACTGGCATTCTGCCTTCCATAATTTGTAAATGCCCTCTTTATCTCTACTGCCATGGACAGCAGAATGGCAACCAATTTAAAAAGATAAATTCCATTTTTTTACAAAAACATGTTTGTCAAGTTTTCTATCTTCTCAAGATCAACTTTTGCTTTTTCATTTCTTGTTCACTGGGTCAGAGTTTCATTATGAGAAGGGAACCCATTCGAATTGGATTTAATTATTTCAATAAATCCTCTTATCCACCACGGTCATCCAGCCATCCCTGTAGGACATTCAGGGATAGGATAACATCTTCCCTAACTCATATTCTTGCTTGCACACTTTCAGAGGTCATTATTTTAAAAACAACAGCTTCTCTTGGAAGCTCCTTTAAAAAAATCATTCTGATACCTATTTGTCACAAAGAGTTTTTCCAGTAGAAGAGGGATAAATTAATGCTATTTAGACCATTTATTTCACATGCTGATAATATTAAACCCCAATGTGCATCTGGACAGCTCCTTTGGCTGCCAATGTCTTCCAATGAAAGAATAATACCAAAGACATGTAAGTCATGTAATCTGTCCAAAGTGCCACATAAAAGTCTCATATAATTTATACATAACATATAAATTATATTATAGATATATAATATAATTTATATATTACAAATTATAAATCTTAGATCAACATTTATAATATATAAAATAAATAAATATATAAAATAAGATATATTATATATAGTAAATCATAAATATATAAAATATATAAATTATAATTTTATATAAAAATATATCAATTATAATTCTTACAAAATTTCAATTCATCACAGCAAGAGCAATTTTGTTCATTCTTACCCTCTGGCCTGAAAGCATAGTAAGCAGGCAAATCTAAAAAACTTGTATTATCGGACAAGTCTTCATCTGACATACAAAGAATTGCATACAAGGTTTATTTTTTGTCTTGCCAAATAAACACTTTTGAATAAGATCCCTCAATTTTCATATTTTAAAATATATTCTTCTCAGGAAGTAATAAAAGGCTTGTAAGTAACCTGAAACACTTGAAAGAAATAAAATAATTAATGATAAATAAATATAGTCATAACTTAGGTGTTTTTTTGGCAGTATTGAGGATTTTTCCTTTGTTGTAATTTTGCTTCTGATGAATTTTCTATTTATCTGTCCCTGACATACCATTTTTTAACTGATGTTTTTTACGTGTTATTTAAACCATGTCCTGGTTTCTCTGTCTCTCAAAGTCAGTTCTCTGGGGTAGACAGTTGTTCAGCTTGTTTCTGCTTATAATGAAAATGTCATCTCTCTTTTCTATTATCCAAGGGATACTTTTCCACAGTTTTTCTCCCCCTGAAAATTTCCAGTTGCTGATAGTATTCCATATGTCACTCTAGTGCTAATGTATACCCTTGTGAGATTTGAATCCAATATGATCTAAACCTGGGAGAACTTTAATTGTTTTTGCACAGACTTTGCTTTGATAAAGCATAAAAGGCAGCTTCTATTTTCAGAACACATGCCACCATGAGAGGTAATGAATTTGTTGCTGTTATTTCCCTTAATTAATCTGTCAGAAGTCCAGAACATATTGGGAAATTCTGAAAACATTAAAAGACATGTTCAAAACTTGCAAAGAAAATGCATTCATTAAGGTATTTTTTTTTTTAATTGTGCTACTGACTTGATTGCTAAAGTCAACTAGAAGGTAAAGGTGTATTTTCTAAGAATATATCATAGCTATATTTCAAGTTTTATAGTCTCTAAATCTTCTATAATCTACAGTGGCTTAACTGATTCTTTTTTCAAGTGATGAAACTTCTTATAATTAATCAGTGTTATGAACTTTACAATCTTAAGAGGATTTGGCTTTGCAGAAGGCTTTTTTTGTTTGCTCTGTGCTGTGTTTTTGTTTGTTTTGTTGTTTTTTTTCAAATATTTACATTTGCTTGATTAATACAAAGGAAAAAAGGTGAACCCTGAAGCAGAATAGATGGAAAACTGAACATTGCAAGGGCATAGGAGCATGCAGGATCCCTTGTGTTGCAGCATGAAGCTCAACATTTAGCTTGATTATCTGCTAAATTTATTTATGGACTTATGAATATAGTCTTCCTTGTGACCTTCCCTTGAAACTGTAGGTTTCTTTGAATGATGTAGTTGCTTTACTAAGATAATTAGCATAGTAACAGGCTTGCTTAAGTTCACTTGCTTTCAAAATTTTAATAACTATTTTTAGAAATGTCTATAGAATACTTATTCTGTCAAAATGCAACACGGGTCACAGAGTTATTGGTAAATTTTTAAGATATATTCATATCTTTCAGAAGGTGCTTTTAGATTATACCAAAGAGTTTTGGTATTCAGTGATAAGGTATTTGCAATCATTCTTCAGTTTAATCTTCTGAAATGTTAGTAAATGTCCAGGATAATACTTTTTGTGGCTGACACAGTGAAAAAGGTGCTGGAAGCCTGAAGCTGCATGAGCTGAAAAGACAGTACCTAATTCTATTTTCTCCAGATTTCTCCTCTATTCCTCTTGCATTAATTTATGAGATTTATAGTTTCTTTTTAGGCACTGTATACCTCCTATATATTTCTACTTCACAGGATAATATCTCCAGCATTATCATCTTTACCCATGCTGGAGCTCTGCCTTCCTGATCATGAGATACTACAGAAAATGAAAAAGTGAACATTTCTGGCTTGAGGCTAGTTTGATGACTGTGAATGTCAGACTTACAAACAGACACAGAATGAAAACATTCCTAATGAATCACAGTCTGTCCAAAAAACTTCACCTTTTATTGGATCAATTTAATTATCCCAACTTTTATGCAACACTCCTCTCCAAAGCCCCAAAAGACACACAGACCATAACCCCCTCCCCCACAAAACGAGCCTATAATTTTTTTCCACTCTTCTACTAATTTCACTTATAATAGGCTGCTTTGGAAAAGACTAAGTTGCCCTCTGATAGCAATAGCTTTGGGCTTCTATTAAACATAACTGGTACAATTTTATAGTGCATACCTTCTAGAGCAATAGATAAAATGAATTTAGATTTCTGCGACTCCGTAATTGTGCTGCTGTTCACCCTCTGCTGAAACTGTTTTCTACAAATTAATGTTAATCTTTCATATGTAGGATATCTTATAATTCAAGATAGCTAAAAAAAAATACCTAAACTTTCCAAACTAATCTGTATTTTATTGTCCCTGACATCAAGGAATCTCTTTCGTTCATCCATAGCAGCCTCCTTTGTGGAGCTAATTAGATTTTAATTATGCCATTCCTCAAACAATATCCCATCCTTCCCATAACCTGAGATTCCTATGGCTTAAATCTGAATTCAAAATGTTAAGACTGAAAAAATCTTGTTGATATTTTTTACTAAGATTCTGATACTTAAACTTCCAATGTGTACTGAGATTAAATAAAGACTGAAAATGCACACAAATACTTTATTTTCCAATAAATCTCAGTTTCATTTAATTTCTGGTTAAGATCCAGAGCATACATACATAAGGCTTAGATATGTGTCTTTCATGACCAAGGTCACTTCTGTGTTCTCAGTGTGTGCCAAATACATCAATTGGCCAAGATTTTGAGGTATGTCACTAAGGAGGCCACCCCTCATGTCCAGGAGATCAGACAATAAAGCACCCAGTCAGGACAAAGACAACTGAACTTCAGCTCTTCTTGGTCAGGATTTTCAAACTCAAGTCTCTTGTGAGTTTAGGTTATGGGATGAGAAATCTGTGTTTCCTATTCCACAATAAAACAAAGAAAATTAAGGGTTAATAAAAAGAAACAGTTTTTGTTTAGTCATTTACATATTTTACCTGGAAAATACTGTGAAAAAAGAAACACTTTTCTAAATCTATGTATAAAAGCACTGTTATTAGCCTGTGCCCAAAATGGGAAACTATTTTCTTTAGGCTTTTAAAATAAAACCTTTCCTTCTCCTGATATCCTAGGAGATGTCTAGTGAAGGATTCTGGGCTGTGGACTGGGAGAAGGTGCTCCATGGTAACAATGAGACTCTGTAAGCCATTTCAAATGAAATGTTCAGACCCTGAATTCATCCTGCAATGATGTGAGTAAAGGATCTGGCTTCATCACAAACAATTTAGCACTGTATTCCTAGCTATCACAGAGGGATATAATTTTTAGGATGAAATCCAATTAAGAAATGCATTATGGTTAAGAAATCTGGCAAAGTCTTTTAGATTGCACATAATAACGACAAAGGTGGGAGAGAGGGAAGAAAAAACATACAAATAGGAGAATGAGGCTCCAGTCATTAGGAAATTGTGAAAACTTCACATTAATTGGCCCAACTATGATCTCAGCTTCTCTGCTCTATTTGTTTACTTTTCCAGAACTACTCTTTGCGCAGAAACAAGAGAGATCAGAGCTAAGACTCTTGTGTGAGTAAGGATTAATGATGTGTAAAGATTACAAGAACAGACAAGCATTTTATTAGCTGAGTTGCACCTGGAAGTTTAGGAAGCTGAGGAAGTTTGGTAGGCAAAACTGGAAATCTTGGTGCTGCTCAGTGTCAGTTGTAATGTGGTTCCTGCCCCACTCCCACAGCTGTCTGTAGCAAAGGACAGCAGATCTGCAGCGTTTTATTTATTGAACTATTTTTATTTGAGTATTTATATGTTTAGGTACTTTTATGGGGCTGTGAAGAGGCACTTCTTGCCTCAGTTTTTCCCAGAAGTAGCACTTTCTACACTGAACTTTTGCTAAATGAAATCTAGGAAGTGTCCATCTTCTCTCTCATGCTTTGTTTCAAGCAATAGAATTTCCTTGATGATCCTTCACCCCTTGAAGTGGTTGGACCTGTACAGAGCCTGATTGTGCAGCTGGGAGATAGGAAATATTGTTACATCTTGATAGGCAGGAGAAAGAGACGAAGGTGATGCAGGATGTTTTCCAAAATTCACTACTCAATATGAAGGAATGCCTTGTTTATTCAGTCATGTTACATGTAACAGGATTTAAAATGAAATGGATTTAGATGTAGAAAAATTAATCAAATTAATTTAAAAGTTTGTAAGTTAATTATTTAAATGTATTTAACAATAAGATTCTCCCTAGAAGTTTCTGTATCTATGCTAGCCTTCAAAGCTGACAAACAGGCCAAAAAATAATTTAGGGATTGGTATATCTTTGGGAGCTCTTGAAACTGCAGTTGCCTGACTTCTGTTTTGGAAGGCATTTATTGAAGTAATTTTATGTTAAGGTTTGGGGCAAGTATTTTCTTCTTCAGTCCCAGATGATATTATCTGCATTTCTCTTTCTTGTTTATTTCCTGTAATTTCCTGTGAATTAGCACCAGGATATCATCTTCCAGTGCAGGAAACCAAGTCCTTTCCTTTCTCTCTTCTTCTTAAGTCTCTTGATTAATACCTGTGCATCTCAATTAGCATATTTCTGGCTTCAGGCTTCTTTCTCCTGTTACTGACTTCTGAGAAGAAGCTGGTAAAATAATGTTATGAGAAATGTTTATGCATGGTTTTCTTACTGGATGCATAATTACTTTTTTTCTCTAAGCTTTATGTAAATATTAAACATGAAATAGCAGATGGTAAAACTGGGAATAGGTTGCTCTGAATAACAATCCCTCCCTTCCACTCCTGTAGTTTTAGGGGGAACCTCAGGGGGCCCTGCCTATTGCAGTTCCAAAGCAGAAACTGCATGTCAAGACACTGATTCCCATTAGCTACCAGTTTGTAACTATGATATGTTCAATCTGTCAAAAGAAAATGCTTTAGAATAACACCAGTTAATATAACTTCTATGATTTAATTTACTTGTTTCTGCATTTGTAATTGGAAGCATGTGCTTTCATTCATCTCTGTCCTCAGAATACTCTGTTGAGACCTTGGCCTTCTCTTTGACTGTCTTCCTCTGCTAGAATATGTAAGTGGTTTAGTCTTGTTTCTTGAGAAATCTTTGTCAAGAATAGAAATGTTTTGATCACTACTATGGATTGGAAACAGTAAATTCATCATCTTCATTTGTGTTGACAATGTCTGAAACCAATTCCAGGAGCATGAAGCAAAAGACAAAGAGGTCTTTGATTCTTTTGAAGATTTAAACAGGCAATGGCTGTCACAACTTGTTGGGTTTTTTTACTCATGAACTGTTCTTCATGTGAAGATTTTAAATCTTGAATGGTGGCAAAATGCCTGCTTGGATTTAACAGCTTAATAATGGATCCTTTAAAAAGTACTGAGTCCCAGTACCAATGTTAGTCTTTAGTCTCTAAGTCTTTATTTTGAGGCTTTTGACTACTTTGGAAGCAGTGTTCTACCCTACCTCACAACCTTCTGATGACACTGTCTAGGGGTCAGTTCTGGTGATTTAGCAGAATGTCACCATGAATCACCAGGATGTTAAAATCAGATATATATGTGACAGACCCAGTCTGAAGTTTACAGTATTTCCATCCATATTTGCCCCTGTTTGAAGAATGCCCTGGAGCACATGTTATTCTTTGGAAGTTTGTCACTCTGCACAAAACAGCCAGTGCCTTCTAGGCTAAGAAAAGACATACATTTACATTTCAACTCTTCTTCACCCTGCACCTCCTCCAGACTGACATCCTACTACCTGTTGTATACTTTTTGCTGCAGGTTCTGACATCTCAGGCTGTGGTCAGAGCCTGTATCTTCTTCCTGCTCATTCTCCTCACTGCACATCCATTGGTGTCACACTGAGCTATGGGAGATAAAGGACCCAATACTGACATTCTGGCCTCTTACACCCCAGCCCAGTGTTGAGGACTGCAGCATAAAACACTAGATTGGTTCTTTCCTAACAAGCTGAAAATCTATGTGCTCAAAGCAAGCATTTAGCATCCTAGCCACACTGACTTCTAGATGTTAGATAGGACTGAAGATATATACTTGCTCCAAAAGAAATACTTCTAGGAATCTGAGTCAACAGTTCCTTTTGAGAAAATTGTCTGTCTCTTATCAAATTATTTGTAACACACAAGTGATTTGTTTTTGTTAACTTTAAAATCACATGCCTTCTTATGTTGTTCGTTGTTTTTTTTTAAAAAATGTCAGCATGGATTTTTTAAATAATCATCAAGAGAATAAGAAAATAATTATCTTCTACCTATTCTGAATTCATTATATATTTGTGGAACATTGATGGGCTCTCCTTAGCTAGTTTTTCTCAATATTTTTTCAATTCATTGAAATAGAAGTGGGAAAGAGAAAAGAACTTTTATATTAAGATGAAAACCAAACCACAAAAAACCCACCTTAAAGATGTCTTGGCTTGAGACACAAACAATATACAGTACCTAAAATGATGCTTGACTCTAATTTAATTAGTTTCTTTTAAAAACAAAGATATTTCAAGGTATGATTTCCTTGATGTAGTATTCCTTTAAATAGCCTGAAATTCTTTTATGACTGTTGAAGAAACAGTAGCAAATCAGGTTTGTGCAAGGTGTACAAATGTTTTTCTCTGTGTGATGCATGTTTATTTTCATAGAGTCTAAAAATTTATATTATTTTTTTTAAAAAATGCATATATGCTAGAATAACATCTTTTACCAGAATGTTTATCAAAAAGGGATGGGGTCACTTTTTTCAGATGGAGAAGAACAAAGCAAGTCCTAGTAATAAAAATATTCATATTTCTTTGGTATATGCAGAACTACAATTCAGGTTGGAAGGTACCTCAAGAATTCTCTAGTCTGTTCAACCTCCTACTCCAAGCAGTGTCAGGGGAAAAAAGATATTATCTCCAGTCTGAACCTCCTTGTTTCAAGTAGTGCCTGCTGTCTCTCATGCTCCATACATGCTCCCTGATGAAGTCAAGTGCTGGCACAGGCATCTCCCTGGCTGGGAGGATCATATCTGAAAAGTTTGCACCTGGAATAATAAACAGCTAGTGCTTCTCTAAGGTGTTGCAGCAGGCTGTAGTAGGCTCCTTGTTGTCCTTAGATGGAGCACCAGACAGAGTAGACTGCACTGAAGAGTGCTGAGGAAGCAGAATTTTTATGAGCTTAAGGTCCATGGTTACTTTGAAATAATCAGATTAAGACTTCTTTGTGTCTGTGACAAAACTTGCAACCAGTTCACCAGCAACAGGAGAAATAAGATTTTACCCTCAACATTTTATTTTTAAAGTGGTCAAATGCCTACTGCTCCTTTTTGGGTCAGCTTGTACAATTATTCCATCCATTCTTATTTGGAAAACACATGAAAATCCCTAAACAAAGAAGAATATTTCTAATACTGATAGTTTTCTGTCTGTTTAACTGACTTGCTGAGAAGGCTTAGGAAATTAAACTAATTTACCAGAATCAAAGTAAATTAAGTAATGAATGGCAGTGAATTATGGATAAAAACAGGGAGCACTGCAAATCTAAGAAGAAAATAAACAGTTTTAATTTTAAATTAATTTATATTCAAAATGAGAAAACAATTCATTTTGCCAGCCTTTATAAGGGTTTTATTTTGGGCATTTCTTATCCTAGTTGAAAAAATTATGACATTTATATGTTGAATGACATATATCTCTGGCACTCATCTGATATCCTTTAGCGTGGTCCAATTATTTTCAGTGATGTGTCAGGGGCAACTGAATGTGTTGCTTACATCCAAAGGCTGAACTAATGCTGCTTCATTAGGCACAAGCTGTATGCCCAGGGATGCTCAAAGCAGTTAAGCATCTGGGCCAATTTAGATTTTTATGTTTTCAGAACTTCTGCTTTAAATATTTTGCATCTCTCCCCACCCTTCTCCCATCAGAAGACTGTTCTTTCTTTTGGTCCCAGAACAGGTGTTAGGATAGCCAGAATATATTTCAGTGGGAATGGATTTTATAAAAGTGACTTGAGCACTGGAGGATATGCAGGGCTGTTTTCAAAGGAGACATATATTCAACTATGTGCAAAGGCTGTCTTGGTGAAGTGCATGTTTTTTCAAGCAATAAAGATTTGTGGGCCAGCCTCTGAAAGCTAGAGGCAACACCACTATAATGTTATTTTTGTATAGGCTTGAATTAGCATGTGCATACAAATTCCTTTCATGTGAGGGTGTGTATATGCAGAGTGTGGATGCAACTGCACTTACAGGAGGGTTGCATTGAAGGGGATTGATATTCCTACATGATATGTCCAAAAGCATGCAGGGAAAATGTTTCATTTGACAAAAATGAGCTCTATATATGTGTGTGTATGTGTGTGTAGGTATTGCTTGCATGCCTTGCCCTTTGTGTATTAGAAGTTTCTGCTTATATTTAAATTTTATATTGTTAAAACTGATTTGGTATCTAATAAGGAACTCAGTGCCCTCTTGGGATTCCATGCAGTCATTTTCTCCACCATTACCATAAAACTCTAACTCTTAAGACAGAACACTAAGACCCTAAAATGCACAAGAGAGTTTTTATATACCCCTCTATTTACCAGAAATTGGTTTGTTTGCTTGAGTGTCCTACTTTAAGGTGGTAATGAGAGTTCTGAACTGAAATTAGAATTTCAGTGCCTGTTAAGTATGGTTCTTTCAACTCTATCTTCACAGGAGATATTATTCCTCTATTCTTTTGGAGGATTCTTTTTCTGTTTGGTTCTGATTTTGCTCTTTTCAGAGCTTTTCCAGACTTTCTAAGCCCCACTTCCTTTATCATCATCCTTAAGTGTTTTAACTGAAGACAGCATAGAATGTGCCTCTTACAACTTTTCATGAAGAGTTCCTGAGTTCTGCAATTCCCTGTACTTTCTCTCACATTGCCTGAAATCAGCCCTTCATGGTAGACATATATCAGGACTTGCCAGATATTCTTAGGCTTCTAAAAAGAGGGAAGTTTTTGCAGGGTGTTTATCTTAGGTAGTTTATTGACTGTTTCTTCATGTAAAGTGAGAAGACAGAATCACAGAACGTTCTTGGACAAGGCTTTTAAGATCATCAGGCCCAACTTCTAACTTAACCCTGCTGTATTCACGACTGCACCATACCCCTAGATGCCACATCCTCACACTTTTTGAACATTTCCAGAGACCATGACCACTTTTCTGTACAGCCTGTATCAGTGCCTGACCATCCTTTGGTAAAGAAATTCACATTACTACTACATTATTTAAATCTGCAGCTGGAAGCAATTTCCTCTTGTCCAGTCAATGTTATGTTAAAGATACATTTCTTCTTCTGTATTATTTGAGGCTTAAATACTAATTAAATATTGTGTGTTGCTTCTTTAAGCATATTCCTTCAGAAATAACATGCAATTTAAATTTTCTGATTCAGAAAAAACACATTTGAAATAGGTCATAATGGAATAAGTAAATTAATGGAACAAAAATATATAGCAACTCCATTGCTGTAGAAATTTTATAATGAGAAATGGAGTAGGCAAATGTGACTTACTTCTATAATTAGTAATTTGAAGTATTTATTATAATTAAAATTGTAGAAATTATGTGGATAGTAATCAGTTTTCATTACAGTTCTTTGCACATTTCAGTGCTATAATTAGACTGTGGCATCTGTCATTGCTGATTAATTTGTAGACAACTCTATCTTCCCATTAAGATTTAATGTGTACCAAGGCAAAATTATCATTATCTAAAAATACAAAATAAAAAGTGGTAGCTGTTTGAGGATATTAGCTTTTGCACTTTATCATTTTGGAATCGAGAACATCCCAGCAGGGTCTGTACCATTCTCTGTGAGCAGCACTGGGTGGAAGGAGACAAAGCAGCTCTTTTTGGGCTTAGAAAATAGCAGCCTTTTTTTATTTTTTAAGCCTTTTGCTGTACTCTTACACACCTTGGGCTCAGCAGTCCATGAATAGCTGCTCTAATGGTAGGAAGAGAGGAGCTTTATGTTATCAGACTGTGAAGAGCAAGAGTACCATCTAAATTGCAAAAGATTTAAATACCTCTGGTGCTCCTGCTGTGTTTTATAAAAACTTGAGTTTGGCTTCAGTTGTACAAGGATTTATTTTTTTTAACCTGTATTTGCTTGTTTGGCTGTAGTCCTGAAAAGCTTTCAGCCATAAGTAAATGAAAGCTATTATGTCCCTGGTCTGTTCACTCAGCTCCTGGGATGCCATAATGTCATTTTTTTTGCAGCCATATACAATATACCTTAGCAGAACTATGAATATTGTTGATTGATAACCTGGATAGGTGTGCCTTAGCTGCTGTGTTGCTTCTCTTGTGTTCTCTACCTGGACTGCACTTCAGGATTTTTTGGATTTAACAACAAAGTAGTCTATGAAGTAATTTATGAAATGGTTTCTCCTTCTAATAGGTGAATGAATAGGTGAATGGTTCACTCCTGTAAGATTTCACAATCTCCTTAGCTGTGCTAGTAGGTTTTTTCTGTCTTCAGTCAAAACTGAATCCTTAGGCTGATCTAAGCTAAAAGATAACCTTCTGAAAAAAAAGCACAGAAATCAACATATAGGCAGAAAGAGTGATGAGATCAAGAGAGATGGGAATTTTTGATCTGTTTCTTTGGCAAGAGTAGCATGTTGAGACTGTATGGTTCCAGTCTAGCCTGTTGTGAACTAAGTCACAGGGGAATCAGACATGCAAAGCCACCAAACCAGGACATACTTTACAGGTGCCGTTTTAGGGCTGGACATCAACCCACACCTGAGCTTCCAGGAGATTTGCTTGATTGTGGGGCACATATTTGGACTAATTCTTTCAGTTTCTTAATCCACCTGTGCTACTGTGCAAAATTTGAGGCTGGGAGTATTTATACTTAGAAGCACTAAAGAAATAGGACTTCTTTCCAAAACTAACATGTATTCTAGTTGGCAAATACTTCTCTCACACTAATAAAAGCATTCAATGCTATTTAGGAGAAGATGATCTCCAATACACATTGCAAGTAGATTTAACATTGCTTAGAATGTAAACCGTGATAAAAATAGAGTGTGAAAGTCAGGGTGTGTCAATGAATATTTTTACAGATTCAATTACTTGACAATATTTTATTGAGCAATAAACTCTCATGATGATCAAATCTGTGATACTAATGAATCTAGTGTTAACAAAAATGTAGTTTGCTGTATTAATAAAGTTATAACCTGTCTTAAGTCCTGCACACATATAGATGTGTTTTGTATGAAATGTTTTAATGTTGTCTTGTAAAATAACAAAAGTACACAGAATTCTATCCTTGAAAGTAGAACAGAGGTCTTAGATTGTCAAGATTTGTAAACATGGAGAATCTCTTCATTAATGCAGTGATTTATTTATTATGCCAAAGCTTGCTTGTTTGCACATGCAGTGAGTTGCTTTTCTGATTTCTGGATGAGATAAATATCATGCAAATAATTTATTTTTTTTCTATAGATATGAAGTGATCCAACAATTTTAAAATGAAGATTTTGATTTTCTAATTAAAAATAGATATGCTATCATTTTCCAGAAATTTCTAGTAGTATTCAGAATTATTCTAAATCTGGTGTTAGGATATTTCTAAGATATTCTAAATTATAAGTAAAAATAAATGTGTTTTCTAGTCTTGTATGTTCATACTCTTACAAACTTCTCTTTGTTTTCAGAAAAAAACTTGCAACTGATCCTTGTTTTCTCCCTATCTTCAACATTGCTATGTCTTTAATAGAACTCCAGTGGCAAAAGAGTGGTAGGAACTGGAATATCATCCAGATTTTTAGTTTATTGCTAGTAAAGTAGTATTTTCAATGGACTCTTCCATGTAATCTACCTAGACTTGTGTAAAGAATTTTATATAGTCCCACACAGCATTTTGGCTACTAAACTGGAGAGAGAAGGGTCTGACAGATGGACAATTAGAGGGATAAGGAATTGACTGGATGGTCACATCCAAGGTGTTGTGGTCAGTGGCTCAGGGTCCAAGTGGAAGCCATTTAAAAGTTGTGTCTCTCAGAAATCCATACTGGGACGAAAGCTACTTAATATTTTCCCCACAGATATGGATGATGGCATTGAGTACCCCCTTAGCAGGTTTGCAGATGACATCAGGCATCTGATTGCTGTTGATTCACTGGAAGGAAGGGATGCCATCCAGAGGAACCTTGACAAGATTAAGGTGTAGGCTCATATTAATCTTATAATCTTATGAATTTCAACAAAACTGAATATATGGTGCTGCAGCTGGGATGAGTACATCCCCAATAGCAGTAAAGGCTGAGGAATTAAGGCACTGAGAGAAGCCTTGCAGAGAAGGACTTGGAAATACTGGTACACAAAAAACTGGACCTGAGCCATCAATCTGAGATTTCCAATTGCCCAATTTTATCTGGGGCTTCATCCAAGGCAGGCCAAAGGAAGTGACTCTGCCCCTCCCCTTTGCTGAGACCCCACCTGGAATGTTGCATCCAGCTCAGAGTAAGAAAGTCATGAACCTGTTAAACATGTTGCTTGAGAAGAACAGCTGAGAGAGCTGGAATCTTTCAGCCTGGAGAAGAGAACACTCTAGGAACATATTATTTATTATGGCCTTTCAATATTTAAAGTAAAATTAAATAAAAGATGGAGAAAGACTTTTTTAAAAAATTATTTTATTTTATTTTATTTTATTTTATTTTATTTTATTTTATTTTATTTTATTTTATTTTATTTTATTTTATTTTATTTTATATATATTTTTAAAATTTTATTTATTTTTTGTTTCATATCTGGGCCCTGAAGACATCAGAAAGAATTTTTTTATGATGAAGGTAGTAAGACACTGGTGCAGGTTGCCCAGAGAAGTTGTAGATGCCCCATTTGTGGAAGTCTGACATGAGGCTGGATGGGGTTTTGAGCAACCTAATGGTTCCTGGATGGTGTCCCTGCCTATGGCATGAGGGTTGGAACTAGATAATCTTTAAACATCCCTCCCTACCTGAACCTTTCTATGAATATTTTATATTACATGAACATTCAGGGTGTCTTTTTCACTCAGAAAATCAGCAATTCATTATCATCAGTAGAAGCATCTACTCAATGAAATGATGCCTCATTTTTAACTTGATGGGTCTGTCTGTAACCTGCTAGAAAAATTTATGCTGCAGCATAAATCCTTAGAGCAAGCAAGTAGTATTGCAGGAATAGATTTTTATTTTATATAAGATCAGTTAAAATGGGCAGTGCTCAATAGAACAGGTGTATTTTTTTTTCTTCAAGTAGTTATGCTTACTGGTTTGTGTTCTGACAGTATGTCTTCCTTCATAAAGCCAAATAGGAATTGTCAGTTTCTGAGTCTCAGGAATTAAATGCACTTCTTCCTGGACTCCAATAAATAGCAAAATGCAGATTAAAACAGCAGCAACAAGAGAATTAGATACATGTGCATTCATCCTGTTCACACTCTGGAAATTCTTTGTAAATGAGATTAATTTTGATTATCATAGTTTAGAGAATATTCTTATGCGTAAATAGACTAAAAACATGTTAGAACAGCTGTCCAGGCACATGCAGGCTAAACTGATTGCTAGTATCAATCCTCTCTCTGGCCATTTGTTAGGATACTTAGGAAAAAGTGTGAGCAGTTTGCTTGGAAGGATGTCTTTTTCTAAGTAATGCAACTTTATTCCCAACTTTATTTTCCATGTCCACATACTGGGGTTTAGGAATATTATTCCCCAAATTACTGTTACCAGTGAAACCATGTGCTGCTCCCTTGGTCTCCCTCTCCCTTCCCTGCAGTGGACTGGAGAGGAGAATTGGAGATGCAAAAGGTAAAAATCACAGATTGAGATAAGAAGAGTTTACTGGAAACAGCAAGGAGATAGGAAAATGAACAGTAACAGTTATGGAATCAATAACAAAGTGTACAAGAGAGGCAAAGGATTCAAATGTGACTGCTCAGAGTTACCCAACCTCTGCCTCTGCCACCCTCCCTCGACTGCAAGGAACCCCATCTTTGCAGACATTATCCATTCCTGCTGATCCTGGCAATGGTGTGAGGTGGTACACATCTAGATGTGTATAAGAGATTATCCATTCCTGCTGATCCTGGCAATGGTGTGAGGTGGTACAGAACAATCTCCAGGCCCCCCACCTGGCTACTGCAAAAATAAACCCCGTCCTTACTGGAACCAAGACACCTGTATAAAAATATAAATCCTTTCTGTGTGCTATGTCAGATTCCAGGGAAACTCTGTCACCCACACCAGAGCTCCAGCATGACATGTGTACCTCTCATGGATGATGCTTCAGTTATTATTACTACCATGTAGTGTAGGGTTTACCCTGAACCCTCACATGAAGATTTAATATGTTTGAATTACTCTTTCTGCTAAAACCTGTCAGTCCTCCTGGCATCAGGAAATCTAGGTAACAAAAGGCTAGGAAAGGGGAAAGTGAATTTTGCTAGGAAATTGTCCTACCCAGTGCTGGCAATGTTTAGATATAACTGCAATATACAAGTATGTTGTCCAGCAGAAAAACAAGTATTCTCTCTAATACAGTGGAATTCCTGTTTGATTGTTTTTTAATTTATTTTTAATTTTGGTGTGAACTCCTACATGACAGATCTGCCCACAAAAATTTGTGGGAATTACAGTGTTAGAAAATTTGTAATATAGCCATCTATGAGAATTTCTTTCTATTCATTGTTTTTCAGCTTAGAAGATACAGAATGTAGTCTGCCTAATGTGACTCAAAGCTGCAATTACCACAGAGTACATGGCACAAAAGATGGTATGAAAGTAGCTCTGCAATTTAGCCTGATGCTAGCAAAAATCTCTGGAATTCTAAACAAGTATTTTTGGTTCATCTGAGAAAATAAAAAATACCCCATACATTAATTAGTGCCATATTTAGAGGCATGCCAACAGCTCTCCAAACAACTTACTTTTCATAAAGTAGTCCCATGGTCTTTCAGATAATTAGTGGGGGGAATTGGGGGATAAGAAGAGACAAACAGCTACACAACAAACATATATCTTCACCAGTTTTATTCTTTTACCATTTGAATGGTGATAAGTCTTCTTTTCCTTAAATAAAAAGAAAAAAAGGAAAAAAAATAAAAATCCACAAAAACCCCACATCAAACCAGACAAAAAAAACCAAAACCCTCCCAACAGGAACTGCAAGCACAAAATTGTTTTTACTCAGTAATGTATGCCTCTTATGGTACAGACAAATTTATTTTGGTTCAACACACTTTTAACTGTATTTGAGGAGTCCCTCATATAGAGAGCCAGAGCAACTACAGATATTTCCTGATCATTGGACAGGATGTGATTGGTCTGTCAGTATGAAAATCAGAAACATTGAGGAGAATTGTATATTATATTTATGAAATCTACAGTCTAGACTGAGTTAGTTCATAAATGAATTCACATTCACATATTTCATGCAGACCTTGACTACTTGCTTCTACTTTTTTCTGAAAGAAAAAAGGCTATTTTATGGTTTGCCAGGTGAAACATCAAATTGGTGATGTTAATGAGAGTAATTTCTTGGTCTTGACTACAAAATTTTGAATTTTCCTTATTAATGTGCTTCTCAGATGGGAAAAAAAAGTATAATTTGTTGTGTTTATGGTAGTTATTGCAGAATGTAGTTTTCAAATATTTGTAGAGCAACAAAAACTAAAGTCCACAACTAATCCTGTACCTTAAGACTACTTTCTTGTGAATTCTTAACAATGTAACTGTATTGGAGAGTAGATTGATACTTGAGCTGAATTCCTGCAACTACTTTGACTCCTTTTCATTTTATAAAGTGAAAAAAATGAAGTGTCACTTGGTAACCACACAAGCTCTGCTTTTCTACCACAAAAAGAGAAAATATATAGTCCCACATGTATCCAAAAGTAAATGCTTTGGAAACAGTATGAATTTTAAACGGTGTCTCAATAATTTATTGATGGCAATAACCTTTTCATTTGGAACATTTTAGGACCTTTTTTTTCTAATATTTCCAATAAAAGGGTATTCAAGATAGGATCTAGGTTAAATAATTCAGCAATGGATATATTACACTGTTTTTGAAATTGGTTGAAAGTATATGAAACTTTTTGTTTGTTTGTTTTTTTATGGTGTTGTTTTTTTCTTGAAGTGGAAGGTATAGATTTTCATTTCCCTTTTCTCTTTCAATAAAAAATGCTCTTTTGTGGATTATCTCTATACCTCACATGCTTGAAGGATCATCTTAGCATGTATAGAAAGAAGGTTGAATGTCCTATATGTATATATTTGACTAAACAACAAATAGGCAAGTCTTCATTGATTTCCACTCAGTTTGATACTGAGTTATGAAATTTTTTATTATGAACATAGCTTTTGTGTGTATTTTAATAGTTGAATAAATTTACTTGTTATCTTAATATTGCATAGAATTGTGCTTGTCTGTTTATTATATTATAAAGTGCTACCTCTTCTGAGAGAGAATTACATAAAATAGATCTGTGAATAACAGATATCAGAGGAAATATCTCAGTGTCTTTTATCGAGCTGACTGGAGAAATGAGGAAAAAGACAACGTTTCTTGGAAACTCAAAAATTTCTTTCAGAATCAGCTATAATGGCACAATCTTCCCTCCCTTTTAGGCTTAGAACTGCCATCTAGTAATTCCTTTGTAACATCCATCACTGTTTATAAATTTTTTTTTTGTTACTTTCTCAAGGTTATTTCACTTCATACCAGCTGGGGGTGTGCAGAATAGAACAACTGTGGACTTGTACTGCTGACACTCTTCTGTATGTATCTACCCTAGCAGGACTCCACAATTTTCTCAAGATTTATAGATATCCACAGACGAGAATAATACATTCTGTACACACTTGAATGAGCGATCAATACTATTTGTCCTGAACTTTTTGGTGCCCTGTAAAGGTTATTTTTGAAAGATTTTTGTCAAGTATTTAATATTCTTATGAAAGTTCTAGTCTTAAGACAGTTTTATTCCCTCTGGAGAAACAAACTGTTTTAAAAATGCTATATGCAAGGAGCCAAGCAACAGTTTACTCAACTTTATCCTAAAGTGTTCTACCAAGAAAAGAAATTACTGAAGCCAAGAATTACTGAAGCACATCTCAAAAGGAAATAAAAAATCCCTTTGATCTTTTTTATTTATTTATTTATTTATTTATTTATTTATTTTAAAGTGGAATGTTCTTTTTCATTCTTTATGTTCTTAGGGGATATTATAAAGGAAGAGCA
Organism: Parus major; assembly: GCF_001522545.3. Lineage (NCBI taxonomy): Eukaryota > Metazoa > Chordata > Aves > Passeriformes > Paridae > Parus > Parus major. The sequence goes on from NC_031769.1 coordinate 124,957,277, forward strand.
TAAGATATTATCAGGTCAAGCTTTACTACTGAGTACAGTGGAGCAGCTGGAGGAGACAAAGATTAGTAGCTAGTGGTAAATTCATTTTCTGCATGAGCAGAAACATCTGTTCTTTGCTGAGAAGTTCATTTGTCCAGCCTTTCAAAAACTTTTGGTTGTACATGCCCATTTCTCAGTATGAAGCTGAATGTCTGTGTTGGAGGGAAAGATTGAAGTGTGGGTGCTTTTATTTATTGAATTTTGTTTGCAAAAGTGTGAGCTGTATAGAAAGAACATAGCAGATGAAAAAGCGCACGTATGTCAGTCTAGTCACATCATATTTTGCACCTGTGTTGCAATCCTTGATAAGAATTACTTTACATGTTTTCTACTAAGTGGTGTTAGCTTCTATCTCTGGTTTGATTTTCTCTTCTTTCCTACACACTACAGTCTTATACATAAGAATGACTAGTATTTTTCCCTTAAATTAAAGCCAGATTTTTCAAAGAAAAACAATTCTATGAATTTTTTTTAACCAAGGGATAAAAGTGAATCTTCTACTCTTCACATACAGAAAAAAAAATATGGATACTTGGGAGTGTATTTCTGAAATTTTGTAGTGAGTCTGGACAAAAAGGGACATTTAAATTAGTATTAAAATATCAGTGAAGAAAAGATGCCTCAGAAATATGTTATGCTCGGCACATAGTGTGCAACATTACTGCTGTAAAGATGTGTCGAATATGAATTCTGAAAATAATCTGTAACCATTTACAAATTAGGCTTATTTTTAATAAATATTTCTGTTAATTGCTAATTAAAAATGTAGTCAGCTTTTGAGTAATTGAACTCCAGGCAAATATCTAATTAGCTTATGTAAGATATTTTTTTTTGCCAAAATTTTCATTTTTATTTAGAAAATATGATATGAAACTTCATGGGAAAGTATTCTTTTCACTTTTATTTCAATTACTTTTAACACTGCTGTCTAAAAATTGCTTTGGTGAATCACTGTTCATAGATGCTGATTATTCTGTATTAAAAGTTAACCTTGATTCCTTAATTTTTTATTAAAAAGTACATTTTATAAAAGTATTGCCTTTGGTATCTTAATTTAATGATGAATTATTTCTAGTTCTGCTCATTATTTTTTTTTTCAAATTTATGTCCTCTCATGTTTTCTCACAGAAATAGAACTCTATAAAACACAAGTGAAAAGAAGATTATTGGCATTATACAGCTACAGTGTGGGTGGCAAGAAAAACCCTACAGTTTTAGGCTATTGATCAAATTATACCTTGAATTACAGATTCACAGCCCTCCAAGGAGTGTTACAAATCTTGCTGAGAGTGATTCTCTTATAAACCTTCAAGGTGTGAAATAGCTGTGTTAACACGTTTTAAATTAAGCACTGTAACTTTCATCCTCAAAGTATTAGCTTTCTCAAATACATTTTATTTTAGTATTTTATTTATTTTGTATTTTAGAATTTTAATTATAGAGCGTTAGCGACATGCTCTCTCTCTTTCTTTCTCTGCCTTACTCTTACTAATGCTGACAGAGACTGGGATTCAAGCCTGTGGAAAAATTCTTATTTTTTCCTTTGGAAGGAATTTGCCTTACGTGTATCAGAGGGATTATTGCATGTGCATCTGAAGACAAAATCTGGCACAGAGACTTGAGCTTGTTTGCATCAGGCTGAGCTGCAGAATGCTGTATAGGGAATTGTTCATAGTACTAGGCAAATATTGTAATTGCTAGATTATAGACAAGAGCCCTGCAGCAACAGCGCTGAACAAAGCAGTCTTGAGCTTTGCATATTTAGATTTTCCTGCTACTGAATTCAGGCTTTGAGGAAATGTGTGATTGTTTTCTTCTGGGGCTGTTGAAGTTAGAATGCAAAGTCTTAATTATGTGCAAACTGCACCCAACTTAAAATAATTTACCACTGCTTATTTTGGGAAGGTCTCTTCCTTGTCTTATGGAATCAAAACATCCAGAAGATTTCCTGCCCCAAATATTTCCTCCTCCTACAAAATTTCTATATGATCATATGAACATTTATCTTTAAAGTACTGTTGTGTTCTGCCTTTGATTTCTAAAATATGTATGTGCAGCATGTAGAATCACTGCAATAAAAGCATGACCAGCACAGTATCTTGCTTAATAAATCACTATATGACACATGAGAAAAGATGGAGGTCAACCCTGGAATCCTAAGAGGGGCATTCTCTGAAAGCTGCACTCCAAATATACCAAAAAGGAGTTTGAATGTCAGTGGCCAACTGATGATGTTGTTATTTTTTCATACATAATTCAGTTAGTTCTCTACAACAGGCTTGTTAAAGGTCTGTTTTGGTCCCCATGTTGTGAAAAACGCTGTCACAAGACAGGTCAAGATTAAAGGAAAACCAGTGAACTAGATCACACAGCCAACCTGGTGGGGGATGCTGCGACAGCCTACAGCAGCATGAGGAAAGGGAACAAAAACCCACTAAGGTGCTTAGATGGAGCCAGGAAATGCTGCCTTCGCTAATTTGAAAACCCAGATTAAATGTGAAAGTGAGAAGTCACATTTAATATGGCAAACAATAGGTCACTGGAAGTCCTGAAGAGTGGCAAATGTCATAACTTTGCACTTTCAAAGGGCTAGAGGTTTTGGCTATAGAAGGTATTTAGGCATTTAATTCCAGGAAAGGCTCCAAAGCTGTGAATCTGAAGACTTCTCTTAAATAGACCTATATCCATCAACCCTCCCTTTCTTGAGACCACTTAAAGACAGAAAAAAAAAGAAGTGATTTCTCTTATGTAGTCTTCTTGTGATTATGGCATCCATCTGCAAAGAGGGATTTCTGAAATAATTTTCTGTCTTTCTTCCATCCTGTAGTTTTCATGGTATTTTGGGATGCAGTACTCTTGATTGTGTCTTTGGAGCTGCTGTTTTGCAGCATCTAAGTCTTTTGACTTCAGCAAATGAAGTTTTTTAACCCAATTCTGTCCAGCTGACCCTGGGCCAACACCAGGAGTCCAGTGTCTTGAGAGTTCCCATGCTTGTGGGTTTTCTCTCCTTCATGCCTTCCTTTCACCTGGGCTTTCTAGCTAAGTTCAGATTAATGTCTTTGGTGTCTCACTGATAGTGCCACATCAGCCCAGAGAATAAGTGTGTTTCAAGTCTACTGAGTGACGACTTGGAAGGCAGGCTCAGGATGTTAAGGTGGAGAACGGCTTGGCAGTCATCACCACTCATCATGGAACTGTGCACAGTTATCATGGCTAAATTCTTATTGCTGCCTATGCTTGCAGTCTGGAAAGCACACTGGATGGCACAGCATATTTTCCTGACCTCTTCATGCTCTCTCTGCTACTAACAATTAGCCATGTTTCTTTGCGTTGAGTCATACAGATTCTCATACAAATATGCCATGCGAGAACAGTAAAAAACTTTGTTACCCTGGGGTTTCTTAAGTAGTACTGGAGCATGCAATGAAGATAGAGCTGGGAATTTTTATCATTAAACTTCTACTAAGTGTCAGCCACAGCAAGCAGTACAACCTGGCCAGCAGATCATGTCAATGGCTCAATGGCTTGGTCTCCAGCCTGAATAGAGAAGCTTTGAATGTTGAGGAATGGGCATATGGCCTATGATAGTTGTGGTTTACAACTTTAAAACAAACAAACAAACAAACAAACAAACAAACAAACAAATAAATATAAATAAGAAGGTGTGACTATTCTTCACCCAGGTCTTTTGGAATCCTGTCATCTTCAATATTCCCAATTACATCAGCGTATCTTCAGATCCGATGACATAAGTGCATATCTGAGGATGTTGAAGTAATCCCAATGTAGGAGACAACACAGAATCATAGAATCAAAGCATCATTTAGGCTGAGATAGACCTATAAGATCATTGAATCTAGTGATTAATGCGCAAAACATGTCCTTTAGCTTCAGATCTACATGTCTTTTAAATACCTCAAGAGCTAGTGATCCAACCTCTTTCCAGGGAAGTCTGTTCCAATACTTGACAACTGAAGAATTTTTTCTTAATATCCAATTTAAACCTCCCCTGTGACAACTCAAGGTGAATTTGTCTTGTCCTGTCACTTCTTGCTTGGGAGGAGGCCGACCACCACTTGGTTACACCCTCCTTTCAGGGAGTTGTAGAGGGCAATAAGGTCTCCTTTTCTTCAGGCTAAACACACCCAGCTCCCTCAGCTTCTCCTAATAGGACTTCACCAGCTTTGTTGCTCTTCTCTGGACAAACTCCAACACTTCAATGTCCTTGTAGTGAGGGTTCCAAAACTGAACACAGGATTTGAGGTGCAGCCTGTACCTGTGGTGGGTACAGGGGATGATCTCTGCCCCAGTGCTGGCCACACTCTTTTTCATCAAGTGAAAACATCTTCATTAATATACTATCTAAGGTCCCAGTCAAGCTCAAGACTTGTAGCTTGACCAATGAAAACCCAAGCCTGCCACTATGAATTTACTCATTTCTTACGATTATGTGGAGTTGATTATTGCAACCTAAGGTAGGAATGTAAGGGTAGAGAAGTTGTTTTAAACTTTCAAGTTCTGCCTCCTACAAAGAAAGTTTTAAAATCTGGTGTTACTTTGGCACTTCTAATATGCTAAGATGTATTGGCAGATACAGAAAACACAGCATCAAAACTGTTCTCAGTTTTTATTCTTAAAGAGCATTCAGTATGTATTATATATTTAGCAGTAATCAGCCCAGTCAATAGCCTTGAGCTAACATGTCTCAGAGGGAGATAACTGTTGGACAGAATTAATTCCTTTATGGAAATTTATTATTTGGAATATAATCTGTTCTAGTATTTACAGTTATGGAATTTTGTAGCAGTCCTAGTCAGTCAATCCCTTTCCTTTCAGGAAAATATTCAGTAAATGACAGCACTCCAGGCACTGTTATTTCCTTACAAGAGAATAAGAGTATCAGCAGTGATGATTTTCTCCAAGATTCAGACAGAAGGAATATATATATGCATATATTTTGAAGCAGAAGCCTTGACTCTTCCTGATGCTTTGAAAGATCTCTTTGAAATATATTCTGAATAATCTATTAAATCATTGTTGTACATCCTGTGTGGTTCAGTTCACAAGTGAACAGAAGATGAAGAAGCTAATAAGTTTATAGGCATACTAAATACAGAGTATAATGAATAAATAAAGATATACATGATTTGTTTATTGTTTGGTGGACTATCCTGTTAGACAAAAGGGGAATTGGGGAAGTAGAAATGCCATCCTTCTCATCTAATTTTCTCTGAGGATTGTAAATGATCCTAATGACAATGCTCAAACCTTGAAAAAAATTCACACCAGTCTTCTTAATCAAACCAAATTCAAAGTCTTACATTCCAAAGAATAAACATAACATAAGGACAATGCTTTAATAAAGTTTCTCAGACTGAGAAAGGGAGAGCAACTTATTGGAGGTGAAAGCAGAAACCAGTCACATATTTTGCAAGATTAGAAGAGAGGTTTCAAGATTATAGGGAAAATGTTTACACAGCCTTTTTTCATTAAAAAAAAAAATCCAAGTTTGGTTGTTTTTCAAATACCCTGTATTAAAAAAAACAAGTCCCAAAAAGAAAAAATCTCAATTCAGTTAAAACCACTAGAATTTTAGGAATCAAAGATATAGGAAATTCAATGAATTGAAAAACTAGAAAGAATGGGTTTGGGAAGCCGACTTTATGCTTTTTTTTAAAGTTGCCTCTTGTGTTTTGTCAGTTTTTAAACTCTTGACACACTTTCTCAAAAGCAGTGTCAAAGGTAACAGTAAAACAGTCTCATAAGGAAGACAGCTTTATAAAACAGCATTCCCTGAGTAGGACACTAACAGCTGGTTAATATTCATCACTGTAATTTATGGACACTAGTTGAGTGCTATGTCAACAAAATCAACTTTTGTTCAGATAAAAGTTTTTGAACTATTTCAAGTCATTTTTGTTAGCTGAAAATCATGGTTTTGCACTGCATAAGTCTGTTCACAGCTGTAGAAATTGCTTCCTTTAAACAAGTATCTATATTGCTATCTGTTTAATCAAAATGAAATAGATGTAATCAAATGATCTCCTAGTCTACAAAGATGTTTCCCAAATGTTGGAAAGTTAAATTAAATTTTCAGAAAAATTATGCTTGACATAGCATAAAATCTGTGTTAGAAGCTTTGTCTTGAGACTTTTTAAAAAAGAATAGAGTGGAAGACGGAAGGTTATCCTGGTGTAGCACTGGTCTATCCTGGTCTGTCCTGGTAACCAGCACACCTGGGCTGGTTTATGTGGACTTGTATGTCCAAATTTAAGAGACATAAGAAATTCTAAATTTAAGTGTGAATCTTTATAGGAATTTATGTTAAACTGTTGCCACTTTTGGAACCTCCTTAGAAGCTTTGTCTTCTCACTTTTGTTCCCATACTCCCTGCATGTGCAGCCCTTTGAGCCATTTTCCTACTGTGATACCTATCTTTAATAATTTTTTTTTAAGTGCAGGTGACGTTTATACTTGTGTGTAAACTATGATGGTGTAATATAATAGTCAACAAAATTTTCAGATCTATATATTGAATTCCAGATCTTTAGTCATGCTATTACTGCTCTATTTCTCATATACACAGCATCACACTTGATGCCATTGTGCAGGAAAACTACTGGTACTATAATGACATAGAGTTAAATAGAGGCTTATAAATTATATTCTCATTCTTTCTGATAACATTTGGAGAATTATCCTCATCTCATACTCAAGTGACACAGCTTGCTTTTCTCCCAAGTGAGTCTTGCCTTAACAGAGGTGTTAATGTGATTTTGTTACACAACTTTAATACATTTGCTGTCCATTCACACGGCCATGTGTGGATGTATCAGAGAATGTGTGTATATTTCCCAGGACACACCATTTTTTCTTTGTTATTTGTAAAAGGAGACTCTTCATTTACTACCCATTAGAGGCCCCAGTCAGATATAAGCATTTCATTTGGCTTGAGACAATTTCTACAGCAGTTTGTTGAGTATAAAGCTGCAAAATAGAGCTGCTCTGCTTAGCAGATTGTGGATCTTACATGTGCAGAAAACACTTATGACTTTAATTGTGTAATTAAATTTCACAGAGAGAGCCCTTTACAAGAGTGAAAAACAAACATTTCTGACATGCAGACTTTAACTGCTGCTAGCAGCTTTTCTTGTTTGCATGTTAGTGACAACTTCCAAATGTTGATGTTTGTATTCACTGACTTATCCCTGTTTACCCATTTTCCCACCTTTCTCATCTTTCATATACCAAATATTTCACTTTCTAGTGAAAAGGACACAAAACTATTGCAATACAGAGATTATATCATTGTCAAGCTCTTTATGTATTTATTTTGGTAATGGAATGTATAGTTATTTTATTGAAACTCACTTTTAATTCTCTGGCTTCTTCCTTGTTAATATTCTGCTCCGATTTTTGTCCCTGTTACTGGTAGCCATGTCCTCCAGTTTTTTCAGATTCACAGTTATTTCTCCATGCCATTTGGAGCAAACAGCTGTGAGAAGAAAAGAGGTGTAATGTGACTTTGGACACTTGGGAGTTGACAGTGCACTGTTTTGACAGACGAGATTACCACAACAGACTGTCTCTTGGCTATCCATGCAAAACTAGTTTCAGCCCTTTGCAGTTGGTGGTAGTTCACAATTTTCAAAGCATACTGTGACTGACTGTCATGTTTAACCCAAAGTGTTTTGGACGGGGAATTGAAAACCATGCTGCACAAATCTGACTAGCAAGGAAGAAACACAAGGCCATTTCTGAAATCTGGGATCCTTGTATGAGGATAAGCAGAGGAAATTCAAAAGTTTATTTTAGTCTAATTTTTGTAAATGACAATCTGTGTCTAAGGTGACAGTGGGAATCCACATCCTGAAAAGCCAGCAGTATCCTGGGCTGCACCAAAAGGACTGTGACCAGCAGTTCAAGGGAAGTGATTCTGCCCCTCTACTACGTTCTTAGACCATATCTGGAATTCCACATCCACCTCTGGGGTCCTCAGCATGGGAAAGATATAGATCTGCTTTAGCCTGACCAGAGGAAGGCAAAAAAGGTGTCAGAAGGTTGGAGAACCTCTCCTGCGAGGAAAGGCTGAGAATGTTGTTCCAGTTACTCAGTCTAAAGAAGAGAAGGGTCTGGGTGATCTTTGAGTACTTAAAGGGGGTTATAAGAAAGATGGAGACATACTTTTTAATAGGGCCTACTGCTGTAAGGGAAGTGGTAATGGTTTTAAATTAATAGAAGGTAAATTCAAGCTAGATACAAGGAAGAAATATTTTAGAACCAAAATAAGCATTGAGATGGGAGTTATACCACTCTACTTACATCAGAACTATTGGCATGTATTTTATTATTAAGAATTACAAAACTCTGATGAAGGCACTATATTGAAGGCTAAATAAATCCTGACATAGCTATAGTGTCAATAGATGATAATTTCCCTACCATCACTCACTTTGTGTATTTAACTGATATCTTAAAAATATTTTGCTTCTTTCTGAGGCATCGATCACTTCTGTTCAGCATGCTGCAACCTTTTTTTCCTGTGTAGTTATTTCATTTTCCAAATATGTGCAAATCCTTCCTCTGGTGGATCTATATCAAGTGAAACATAAATTGTATTAGCACCACTGGGCTTAATTAATCTTCTTTTTTCTCTCTTTTAAAGAAGATGAAGAGCTGTAATATAAGACATAAATAATGTGGGAACAGATTTATTTCCCAAGTGAGACAAAACAGACTGTCTCTCTAAGGGAGGAGTTAGTTTGGCTTGAGGTTTGTAAAACCTGGCAAGGTAATGGTCATGGCAAAATAAAAATGAGGGACAGGGGGTATAATAGAAGAGCCAGGCTGAATATATAATTACCTAATTAAATTTCTTTATTTCTGTCTGGTCTTTTTATATTCATCTTCATGTAATGCAGGATACAGAAGTGACAGTTACACGAAGCCAGTAGAAAAAAGCTTAAGGGTGTGAAACCTTAAGAAAATCTGTGGAGATTAAATTTACCAAGGAGAAACTCTAAGTCTCCTTTTTCAGTGGCCTGCTGTCTTAGAAGTGTGTAGGAAACAGTAAGAAGAACAATAGATAAACTTGCATCATGTTCACTTCAGGGCTTGAATTAAAATCCATCATTCTGGTGTTATAGTGTCTTGCTTGTTTGGCATTCTGCAAGCCAGAAATTTATGGTTTAAATCTATTATAAACTCTTACAGAAAGGAGCTTCCCTGTAAATCTCCATTTGATAATTTTAGACTGTCTTCTTTAATTTTTTTAAATTTAATCAGGATTCTACATTTTTTTACAAATTCTTTCTGTCACTCTAATTTGCTGCTTTATATGGACAAGTGGTGAAAGACAAGGATTTAACTTCCCTTTGTTAAATTTAGGACTTAATGAAGCACATTTTATTAATACTGCAAAAGTGTAGAGTGATGATGTTTAGCTCATAAAGTAATGCTCATAATTTTTACCTTTTTATAGCAAAGTACCTATTTTTATGTATTTTAAAGGTTATACAGTGACTTAAAAGATGAAACAAATGTTTGTTTTAAATAAAAAAGAAACATTTCAGAATTATATATTTCATACATGGGGGAATGGTAAAATATGGTGGTGATACATAAAAATTCACAAGTCATTATGTCACCTAATAGATTCCAATGAGAATAGAAGATACCCTTGTGTGTTACCCCTGGTGAGGAGTCAGGCTTCACCCAGCTGCTCACTCACACCTCCTCAGGGGTGAATTGGTACAGTAAAAGTGTGAAAATTTGCAAGATTAAAAAAAAACAGAGTTTAAAAGGGAAGGAAATTGTGTGCACAAGCCAAGTAGAAAAGAGAATTTATTCACTACTTCCCTTTTGCAGGTAGGTTCATAGTAATTTCCAGGAAAGCAGGACTTCATTATGTGTAGCTTTTAATTGTGAAGACAAACACCAGAATTCCTTATGCTCCCCCTTCTTTCATGCAGCTTTTATTATGCAGTAGGATGCTATATGGGGTGAAACATCCCTCTGGTCACTTGGGGTCAGCTGTCAGGGCTGTGTCCCCTGCCCACCCTTGTGCACCCCCAGCCTCCTCACCCTGGTGCTGTGTAAGCACTGCTCAGCAGTAACCAAAACTTCCCTGCACTCTCACCACTGTTTTGGCTGCAAACCCAAAGCAAAGCATCATGCTAGCTCTTATGAAGAAATCTCACTCCAAGTATAAAGTTTCTGTGTATCATGAATTCTCTTCACATTTCTGGCAAATGTGGTGCAATCAGCTCTTTAACAGTAACATTTGCAAAGTGCTTTGATAGCACATTGCAGATGGATCCTAGATGAGACAGACCCTTTGGCCTTGACTAATGATGGGTATTAATTTGCAGTGCTAAAATATAAAATTGAGGGAGTTCACTTTGATTTGCAGGGAGTTATTCTCAATACTTATATGCAAATGGAAAAAGAGCAAATACCTGAGGAATCAAACTTTGTTGCCTGAGGAATCTGATGTGCTTGAGAAGTCCCTGTGGGAGGGGTTTATTGACTAGCCACTGACATACAGAAATGTGAAAATTATAACCACAAGGAAAGGACTCAGTTCAAAGTCAATTTATACAAAATGTGTGAGTGGGGGCTTAGGTTGACTCTGTCTCCTAGAGGCCTCTGTCATCAATTATACAGTGCAACCTGGATGCCACATGATGGCTTGGAGGCACATTGCACTGGGTTTTTTCAGCTCTGGACCCAGTGTGATGTAGATTCAGTGTAGATTCAGACCTGTGTGCCTTGGTGAGCAGCGCCTAAATCTAAAAATTTATCAACTTTGGCATATATTGTGCAAAATTGCAACATTTTTCTGCTTTCAGTAATAGGCTGAATTAGTTGTGAGTGCTCACAGCCCTAAAAATTGTAAGTGAAACTTTAATTCAGACCTGGATTTTACAGTTACTGTTACCTGTTGTTCATAAATCATGGAGGTCTCAGTGTCCAATAATCCCATGACTTCATCAACCTTATGAACAATTCAGTACTGGCCACTTTTACTAGTTGGCTTTGGTGTAATGAACCCTTAGGCTATGAAATTAACCTAAATTATAAATTTAAGAAGCTCTGAAAATTTCTTCCCAGCAAACAATATGTGAGTAAATTTTTTTATAAGCTCTCCAAGACTTATCTTGAAGGAGCACATAGAAGGAATGAAAAAGATGCAATAAATGATCTAAGCACAGACTTCAACAAAGAAGTATTTTAGTGTCTAAAAAATTGAGATACTGGTCTCCACCAAGAACTTCTTTCAGACTGCCTGAGTGGTGGGTTGTTCTGGTATGGAAAATGATTGGTGTCTTTTTCTGCAGGATGCCTGAAGGGATGATGGAGCCCTGAATAGCTGAGAATCTGTGAGGTCCACTGTGAAGCAAGGCATGTGATTCAAATATAGCTTAGAGACAAATCTTTTCTTTTGCCACACAGTGTCAACAGGAAAAAAAAAAAACCCACCAAAAAAACAACTGAAAATAACCCACAATGAAAATAATTGGAGTCATAGAAAAATTAAAACAGATGTATCATTTTGTTGCAGTGGCTGGAGGAGAATACCAATGAGGCAAGCTCTGAATAAGAATCAATAGTAAAATCTTTTTTTATAAGATAGTTGATTTAATTAGCAATAGAACGTTGTTAACAAACAAGGTATTAATACTTTAAATTGAAATTGTTTAACTTAATTTTTAAGCGCAAGCATGAGCTCCATGACATTTTACAAATGGGACAAAGCTTACTTGTGAGCTACTTCTGGAATAGAAAAAGGTGAAAGTAACTTTGGGCAAAAGTTGGACAGTTTTGTTCCACTGTTGTACTCATTGGAGAGACAACCTTTTCTTGTATTTCAAATTGTTTCCTAGCTAAAGAAATTACAATTCTTACCAAAATGCAGACAACCCTTTCTAAATATACATACTTTCTTTCACTAATGATATTTTCCTTTCTTTTTTTTTATATAGTATTAGAGTTACTTATACACTTTCAATTGAAGTTTTACAAAAGAGTTTAAAGAGTTAAGAAAATAGAACTTTAAAACAGAAGCCCTTTAGTGGAATAAACTTTGTACAGCTGTGTTTTCTTAGGTGCAGGAGATTAATTTCTAGAGCTGTCTTTTATGTTTTAGTGCACCAAAATAATCTGGTCAATATGTAGATGTACATTTATGATATAGATCCTTACCTTAAGAAGATCAGAGATGTTTAAAAGCTGGTATGAATCTTTTTAGGAAAAGGACTATATAGATATCTTAATAAGAATATTTGAGAAACTGCAAGTATTGGGATCAAAATTAACTTTTGCCATTGATTTTGTAGAAAGAAAAGGATACTTAAATTAATCTAAGGGGAAATTCCAAACACTAGAAAAACATGCTAGTAACATGTGGAACACAATCTGTAATCTTCAGCAATTGACCACAATGCTCTCCTTTTTATAGCAGTTCCTCCTCTTGCTCTGATTATGTCTTTAGGCTGCAAATAATTTAGAAAGAGGTATCTTGGGTTCACACCTATCAGTACAGTACACACTCTTTTAGTGTCACCAGTATAAAAAAAAAGGGAAAAGCTGATACTTAGATTGCACTTAAAGTGCACATTTTATTTTTCTAAGTGATTGCTACTTTTAGAAAAAGCACTTTCATTGCTGGAGAAACTGAATGTTTTACACAATTTTTTTTTTTTTATAAGACTTAATATTATTGATTTTCTCTGAGCTGAAGAACTGATCCTTTAACCATTATTGTTAGAACATATTTTCTTATAACAGCGAGTCTACTGACTCAAATAAAATTTAACATTTTGACTATATTGTTCTTGTTCTAGAAACAAAGTAAGCCTTTATTTGGCTATTTACTTTCCCCATTCTGGTTGATCCATTTGTTTTTAGTCTATAGAGTCCTAAGACATCCTGCTGTATTATACAGTATGAGCCAAATATTCGACTTAATTTGACAGTTCTATCACTTTAAATAGCTATTTTTACTTTCAAAATATTTTCCATTTAAATAGCTAAATTGTTCTTATTTTCATACTCGTAGTCATGATGTACTGTTTATTCCAAGATGTTAATTAATCTGTCCTCCAGAGATGTCAGGCAGTGCTTCTGCCCCTGTTTACCAGGCTGTGTCTGTGTTGAGCTTTGTGTGTGATTTTGTAAGGAGGTGGGAGTCATGGGGAAAATTGTGTTAGTGGCATTGTGAATGGAACTTGAAATTTGTAATATCTGACTGATTTAATATTTGTAGATTTGACTTGTCAGTTGATGAGGAGAGCAAAGTACAAAGCAAATAGCGTTTTTTGCTTTCCTATAACTTCAACACAGCTGTCAGCACCCTGTGGGTTAGATAGAACTGCCTAGCCTCCGAAGTCGTACTTCTCATCTTTGTCATTAAAAAATAAGTGGTATAACCCCTCAGTCACTTTATAAGTGGTTAGAAAAGGAGTTTGTACAGCTTTACAAGTATTATTTACAAGTACTAGTAATAAAAGTCACATTCAGGACATATGAATGATTCTGTTGGAACCAAAACCAAATGGGATCAAAGATGTCCTTTGCCTTCTTTCCCTCAATATTTCTGTAACTCTGCTGGAGGTTTCTATCCCCACACTTCTGCTGACAGAAGTACATATTGAATTGCTTATTCAAATGAATATACAAATAATCTGTCTAGAAGGAAACAAGTATTTATTTAATTTTGAGGTGTTTTAAAGCAATGTTTGTTTCCCTTAATCTAGATAATTTCACAGATCTGCCTTAGGGAAGGGTTAAACAGTTGTGTCTACATAACTGGCAGGAGAGAAGTGTGGGAACAAGCAGCTGACAATGGGTGAGAGGTTATAAAGATATAAACCTCTCTATTGCTGAGAAATATAATCTGATATATTTTTGAAATATCTTAAATCTTTGATAAAAGCAGACTGTTACATTCCAAAAAGGGAAAATGGAATTTATTTGAGATGATGCCAGTGCTCAGTAACACCAGAATTCCATATTTATAACAAGTTCAGTAGCAAACTATCATTGAGTTCAGTTTGTCTGGAGCTGACTGGACATCATGGAGTAGTCAAGAGATCCTTTCTGCTTTTCAGAGTCAGATAGTGCATTATCCCTAATGCAGTGTGGATGTGAGCTGTGTTAAAAGATACTCCTTCCCTTCTCTGCTCCTGCTTTTGGCTGCATGTGTCCAATATTTCCCTTGAGGCAGATCCAATGACAGAAACTTAGCCCACCACTAAAAGAATAAACCCAAAGCAAACAAAAATTAGTTTTCCGTTAGATTAGGTTGCTAAAGTGACTCATCCTGCAGCTGTGGATTAGTTACAGCTCATGCACGGAAATGAAACAGCAGCTGGGGCTGGGGAAGAGACCACCCTGCTCAGTGACAGCTCACAGTTTCTCCAAACATGCTGTCATGTTCTGGAAGACACAATCTCACCCTCAGCCCACTTCCCTCCCTTCCTGTCAGCATGAACATCTGTGTGGCAGTGATGTGGAGCTAAAGAGCTGACCTGTGGTATTCCTTGTCTGGGTCAAGTTTACCTAACAGTGGTGCAAACTCCTGTCTTACCATAAGGGAAAGGATAGTGCAGAGCAGGGCTTAACAGCCAGAACTAAAGGGAGGCTGCTCTTCACAATAGGATTGCTTGTTTAAAGTCAATGCAAAGCTCTGCATTTAGGATATAACTGTAAGGCATCTTAATCTAATCTAAAACACAACTTCAGCACTCATGCTGCATCTTCCCTAACACCTGGGCCAGTGTTCCTGTGAGATGATGAAACCAACCAAATTCAGAGGACTAATTTGTTCTAAAAAAAATATTTTAAAAGAGGCTTTTTGACCATATGACTTCTCAAACACCTCATTGCTTTATCAGGTGACTAACAAGGAAAACAGTAGAAACTCTGATTATGATAGTCCTGATTTTAAATCTGTTCAGGCAGCTAGGAAATTTCATCCTTAAACGTATCTACTGTGGGTTGATGCAAGTAAGGAAAAACACTTCTTTGGAGCTTCCCTGGTGCCCCAGAAGCAAACAGCCACATGATTTTAGTATTTTAATTTTGGAGAGAAAAAACAATTTGACTAGTTCTTTCCTGTTTAGTGTCTCTCTTTTATTACACCTAGAATTCTAACCCTGATTTGCAAATAGGTGATAATAAAACTGGCACACAATATTAATCTGTCATTTCCAAGTCTTAACACAGTGGAAGAAATCAGTGATCAGAGTCTAAATTAGTGGAAGAAATAATTTTTCTGGTATAATTTCTTTATGCAGCCAAACAGTGTATAGAAATGAGTTTCCTGATAATGAAGATGATCAAAAGTATGGCTCTATATTTGTGGCTGTGAAAAGCTATTTTTCTATTAAAAAAATGAGGTTTTGTTCTTTCTTAATTGTTTCAATTATTTCTGGGTAAATTTCTGTAACTCATTTTGGAGGGGATATGAATTCATAAATCAGTTGTGAAAATATTCAGTCTGAGCTTTCCACATACCATGAGGTTATAAATTCTCTTGATTTTTCAATATGCCAGGAAGTTTCAGACTCTTTGAGGGAAAATAAGAAATTTCACTTTTACTCCTACCAGTTTAAGACTTTCTGTATGAGGATGACAGATCTGAAGATAGTTATCTTCCTGTAGCATGGCGACACAAGGATTTTTCAAGGAACCCCTCCAAAGATTGAGTGGCAGGAATATCAAGAGTTAGGAATTCAGACTCTGGTCATGATGGATGCAGAAAGGAGTATGGGTGACACTCTGGTTCAGCTGTTCCTGGTGTCTGGGAGAACAGCAAGATGTCCTTGGTAGAGTATGTGCCTGTGGCTGCAGATGCTGCTGACAGTCCCAGGGGGCTGAGGGAGGCTTCCCTTTAGCCAGCAGATCATTGTTTTGCTGTAAGCTGATGCATTTTATTGCCTTTCTCTCTCTCTTTCAAATATTCTTTTGAGATTTTCCTGTCCTATTTGTGCAGAAGGAAGAAACAGACAACCTCATTTGGTGAGGATGGACCATCACATGCATTTCAGGTGTAATTTGAAGGCTGAGCCAATGCTGCAGATCAGACTCAGGTTCTAATACAAATTAAGGATAGGAAAGATCTCCCTGTGTAAGAAAATTGCATTTATCCCTGAAACTGTGAGGCAAGGCTGCTTTAATGATGCTAGGGGACCCTGGCATGGATCAGTTTCTCCAGAACATATACTATGCTGGCCCAGCTGCCCTCTGACTAGTAAACTTGTGCAATTATTTTTGGGCAAATCTGTTCTTAGAGAGTTTTGATAAATTTTCAGAAATACACATTAAAAAAAAAAAAAAGAAAGAAAAAGAAAGAAAAAGAGAGTTGTATTTAAGAAATACCACTTGAAATTCTTCCATTTACCTGAAATGATATATTTTTTGATTATAAGATAAAATTTTATTTTAAATTTATTTCCTATTTTAAACAAACATATTGCTTTGATGCAAGACATGCAAGAAAGTATTTTATATATTTATATATATTTATATATATATATATATATATAATTAAGATTTGTTCTCACTTAGAACACTGTGATAGTAATAACAGTATACCTGTATTTAATTTTTTCCACCACTGAAATTGTTACCTAAATTAAACCCCAATTGATGATTAATTAGGGATCTCTGAATCTCCCTTTTTACCCAGAAAATTTATTATTTTCTTCAGTATTCTGCACTTTCTTTATAAAATTCATGGGGCAAAGATATGTAACTCTAAAAAAGCAGGCTGGTCTCCATCCTATTTCATCCTTGTTCCCAGAAAAAATATTTGAGTAGGGATTTGTGAGAATGTAATTTCTATCCCAGTTTCTTTCTCTAGTTATCTTGCCACAGGTCTCTTTTTTCTGGAGTGGTAAAACCAGGTTTTGTATGTGCAGCCTTTAAAACAACTAAACAAAAAATAAAATTCCACAATTAGTTCACAATCAGTATAATGTGCAACTAAAATTAATTATTCTGATTTTACTTGTCAATTCATACAATTGTCTTGCTGAGAGCTATAGTCTTTGTGTTTTGTTCTCTTCTGTTAAAATCTAAATCAAACAAAGCATGAAAACTCTCCAGTGCTGTTTTGGTGCTCCTCTAGTCACAAAAAGGAATTGCATATTAATTTTACTGTGGGAATCCTGGACATTTTCTCACCCAGCTTTGATTGGTATTCATGACCAGCATGTGAAATAGAATCCCTTGAAGTTATAGCAAGGAATTTTTCATAGTTCTTCACTGCTGACCTGCCTCTGCTCTTTTACTAATTTCAGCTAAAGCAAAGAGAAATTATGTTAAGTGCTTCTGGAAATCCTTCCTTTCAGAGGAGTCAGAAGGATAGCTTGACACAGTAATGTTTTCATAAAATTGTACTCATTATTAAAAAAAAATAAATTGTCATCTGCAAATTCTGCTTAACATGTGGTTTTTTGACTTCCTTGAACAGAAGGATGAATAACAACTTGAGGATTTCTCCCTGTGTATATTATTCTTTGATCTTACAGTATTACTTTCTGGTGATATTTATCCTTTTTTCTTCTGGCTTTCTTTGGTAAATGAATATATGTGGAGCTTCTAAAAATTGCTTCAGTGGAACTAGTAAAACGGGAATTACAGAAATCCATTCTCTCCCCCAAAAAACAATCCCCTTGAAACAGCTAATTATTTTCATGTTTGTGGGCATCCCTGCAGTAAGCCTCTTCTGAACTCCCACGGTTCTAGACTGTCTCAGTTTCTGACCTCCCAAGTAAAACTTTTAGTGGAAATGCAGTGTCAAAAGACTTCTCCTTGATCTCTCTGAAAAGACTCTTGTTATAGTTTCAAGTTCCTCAGCTGCAAACCTACTAATTACACAACAGATAATTAGGTCCATATAAAGGCCACAAAATATCCCAGATTTAGAGATCACCTCAAAACAGAGGCTAGATCTCTTTGTAAATTGGCTAGTCCAAGTAAAGGATTAAGTTATGGAATATTCAAGCATATTCCTCATTATTATCCTAAAATAAAAAAAAAATAAAAAAAATTGTTCTATTGTTGATATTGTGTTTAGGGCAGTTCCATAGTGACAGAAATAATTCCCTTTTCCCACCCTATTTTCTTCTAAACCTGTAAGAACAGAATTTAAAATTTCCTAAACTGACTGAAAATAGCACTCAACAGAGCCTGTCTCAGTCTTCTGTAGACCATCCCTTGAGTATTTGTAACCATTGATGAGAGCTTTCTCCTCTCCAGGCTAAAGAGGCTCAGATCATTAATCCAGATCATTAATCATCTCTGCAGCCCTTTGTAAGGCTCCCTTCCGTGTCTCCATGTCTCTCTCATATTGCACAGCCCAGATGTGAGCACAGTATCCCAGTGTGGCTTCAGCAGTGCTGAGCAGAGGAGCAGGACCACTTTCTATCGGCAGTTCTTTGTGTGATGCAGCTCTGGACACCTCTCACCTTCTCTGGTGCAAGGACAGGTTGCTGGCTCATGTTCAGCTTGGTGCACTCCAGGAGCCCCAGGCCCTGCCCTGCCAAGCTGCTTTCCAGCTGGATTGCCCTGAGCACACACCCGTGCTAGGAGTTGGCCTCCCCAGCTTCGCTGCACTGCACTTTGTTGACCTTCAAGAGGTTTCTGTCAACGCATTTCTCCAAATATTGAGGCCAATGTTCTTTGCATGGCTAATAAAATAATTCTGGTGTTCCTGTGAAAAGGTATTTCCTCACCTAGTGCAGTATAAATAAAATTATTTTTTGTTCCTCTTGAACCCTGTTCTGTTTAAAGATAGGTTGAGTTTATTTGTGTTACATGATAATTATTGAAATTGATGTATTTTATTTCCCTGTCTCTATTAAATTATTTCCCTTAACATCTTATTTAATAACAATTGTTTTGGAAACGGTGCAGATATTTGCAGAACTAATATGGGAATTAATTTTTCAGAAGGACTTAGAAAAATTGTCTATTTCAAAACATTTTGCAGAATTGTGTTTGAAAAAGTTTTTTCAATATTTTATTCTGAAGTTATGTCCTAGTCTTCTAAATTTACCTTTCCAATCATGAAAAAAAAAATACCAGTTCTTTGCTTTGACATTTACTTCTCAAATATGTTAAATATCTGATTATGGTTAAAGATAAAGAATGTTATTAGGAATTTATAGTAGTTACCACAGTTGGTGATAACTGAAGTGAAAATTTTGTAACATTGGAATTATTAACATGTCTAGAAAAAAAAGTATAGTCTTTAACTTTGCCAGTGGCCTAGTAAATTCAGTAAGTTTCTAAGTAATGTAAGGAAAAAGAAATAATGAAAATCTTTTCAGTGGTTAATAACTTCTTCATTCTTCTATCTTCTTTAATCTGTGTTTGTTTTTCCCCTGAACCTTTTTCCCAGTCACTGCCAGGTGCTTCACTTCCTGTAGAAATCCTGTCTTATGCACCCCAGTGCTCAAAACTACCTTTCAATACATCAACACTGATATTTTTACACTTTTTTTTTTTTTCTGAAATGGATGTGATTTTCTAGAGGATTTTTATTTTTGACTAAAACTTTCTGCAAGCATGCTTATATACCCAGAAATTTACACACATGAATCTGTGTGTACAGTCCCTTAGCTATTAATATCTAGTTTTCCAAAGGTTAGAAAACTTAGCTTCTTCTTCTAAAAAAAAAAAAAATCCCAAATGGTATTAACCTCCATCCAGCTCTTACCCCTGGGAAAACAAAACAAAACAAACAACCTAAAACAAACCAGCAAACAATCACACTAAAACTTATGGAAAACCTGAGGATTTTAGGTCATCTGCTATATGAGAAGAGGAAAAAAAAATTTACACATTTCTGAATTGTTTTTCTGGATTAGTTTAACAGCTTGAGACACCAGAATGTTCAGGATGGAGTAATTCTGTAAAGTGCCATCCAAAAATTACAGTCATTCCCACAGCCCAGGCAGTAGTCAGCTGTTCCCACAGGGTGTATTACCAAAACCTTTCCACATCAACAGAGCCTTTAGATCAAATTTCACTTCTTCAAAAGTTATCTAACAGCATTGCAGAAAAAAAAGCTTACATAACCGAGAGTGGATTCTCATTTACAGGGCTGTAATTTGAGTCTTTATGAAGGTACGTAAACCCTCAATGCACAAAACCAAAAGCATGATGAAAAAATAAAAGTATTTGAAAGGAAAAAATCTTTCTGTGGTTTTCTTCTATCAAATTCAGACCAAATCTTAGCTGCTCACAGTAGGTTTTTTAGTACAGGTGAGGATCCAGGCCTCTGGTAAGTGCAGTTCTCATGAGTTGAGCATATGCTGCCTCACATGCGTGGGGATAGGATGAAGGCATTTGTGTCATCTGAGGAAAAAAGTTCTGGAAATAGACAATTACATGCTAATTTCTGAAATAAGATGGAAGGTGGTCCTTCAATACTTTTGTAATCTACTTTGTTTGCTTTGATATCTTTTGTTCAAAGTCTGTTTCTGGCCTCTACTAATTGGATGTGTTTCACTCAAAGCTTTTTTCCCACAACACAAGTTCAGCTAGTCATGATCTTTTTACCCCTAAAAATTCTTCCTTATTTTCTGAAGTAAAAGCTTATACTTTACATTCTTGAGAGTAATAATTATTGATGCAATGAATCATACAAATCTAACTGATTCCCACTGTGTGAAATTATAATACAGGCTTGATACTGTTTTAGTAATGTTACTGAAGCTGTGGCTTTGAGATGATGGATAACCTTGCCTATTAAATTGTTGCCATATAGATTGATCCTAAAAACCAGTTTAAAGAGTAAATGAAAATCAAAATATCATAGCAGTATATTGACTTATATATCTGGCCTTTTGATATAAATCATGTTTTCTTATTAGAGTAACCCTGTGCAATTTGGCTGGTACAGTATATGGTAGAGATTGAGAAAAATGTTAATAAAATTTCTGAGGTTCACCAGTTTAAAGTATTCTTGTCAGGAAAATTTTGTCAATTTGTTACTTTCCATGACATATCAAATAATATAAAGTGTTATTTTTTAGAGTTGCTAGTTTTACATTTTCAGCTGAAGAATCACTTAATGTAGGGAATTGAGTATTCAACAGACTCTTGGGTTTTATGTTTGAATAAAACCTAAAAATTTAAGTATTCCATAGCATATGCAGTGGACTCCCTTAGTTTTAAATCCCACTGTTCCAGCACAACTGATCAAGAGGTATAATTTTGAAAATAGCAAGAAATGAAAACAAAAATCTGAACCACCATTATTACTGGACCAGAAATGACCTCTTGAATTTGAAAAAAATCCAAACCCACCCCAACCCTGAAACATTAAATGTGTTAGTAGTGTCTGTTGCCGTGTTGTGTAGTTGTTCTGGAACTTCATAATGACAAGAGAAATGTCACTCTTGCTTGCAGTTTCTATTCCAAATGTTTGAGCAGAAAAATCCAACTAGCATGCTTATCTCTCAATTGCAAGCTGCTTTCCTTGCTTTTTCAGGTGCCAAAAATTCCAGCTACCCAATATCTTACTGAGAAAATCTTTAATTTCCCCTGGCAGACTTTATGAAACAGCAAACTTTATCAATTATAAAAACCTTATAGAAGATCTAAAGTTGAATATGCCAGGAAGAGTCTAAAACCAACCAAATAAGAGCTTAGGGTTTATCTGCTGGTTTGATTATTCATGCTCAAACTCATTTAAAGATAATCTTCTTTTCCTTAACACATCTTAGATTACTGTGATTTTTTTCCAGATTTGTAGAGTCGGGAAGTCTCAGTTGCATTGCAGGTGCTTTTCTTTGGTGGCCACAGGTTTGGCTGTAAATGATTCTCTTTAGGGAAAAGGACAACAGAGCCCAATGTGGAATTGTTTGCTTCAGGAATGCTTGGAATCAGAACACCTACCAAATTTCTCAGCTCTAATAATAACATAGGGAACAATTACAAAGAAAGGAGTACAAACTATGTGTGGAGGGATTGTTTGTTCCTTGTCTGACTGGTTTCTGTTATTTCTAGGCTGCATGGGTAGGGGTTTTCTCTCCAGAGACTGTGCTCATGTGGTTTCTGTGGACACAGATCTTCAGTTCTGAGTCTTCAATGAGTTTTTTGTACTAAATAGAAATTGAGTTTTATTAGTGACCCAGCAGAACTGTTTCCATCATCAAATGTATAACTTCTGATTGCATAAAATCTCTTTGTACTATGCCATTCATGTACTTAAAACATAGTATTTTATTTTATTTTCTGTTAGTCTGTCTCACTTTGATTCTCAAATATTTTGAAATGCATGAACTTTGGACATGTGATGGCACTGTTGTGTAATCACTAAACTCTGTTTAGTGACTACATGCCCCTTGCCATGAGTGATTTTTTTTTTCAGAAAAAAAGCCAAAACAAAAATCCTAACAAGGCTCCAGAAAGTAATCTTTATGACTTTTTAAAATACCTTTTCTCAAGAGGTCATCTACTGTCATCCCATGCATGACTTTCATTTATCCACCAATACCTTTTAATTTATTCATATTGTCAGTGATTGCAAGCTTTGTTTCTTTGTGTTTTCAGAAGCACAGGATGAAATATTTCTTTGATTTTTTTTCTTGTTTTGATTGTTTACTATCAGCATACTTCTGGCAACTCATGGAAGTTGATTCCAATGCCAATATTCCTAGATAATTTTCCCAGCAGAACTCTGGGCCTGAAAGTGCGTGTGTACAACCCAGTGAGATTTTGGCATCCCTGGGGCCCCATCAAAACAACTTTCAGTCTATTTGCTCAAGAATGATAATAGAGGTATAACCTGCAGGAAGCCAGATAGAGGACTTCCTGCCTCCTACACAGGAGCAATAAATGGAACACCAAAGTTCAGGGGATCTGGGAAGGTCAAGTGAGAGGAAGCTGTGTCCTTTCAGTTTCTAGCTAGCTGAATCTGGTAAAGTCTAAGTGGGTTGGTTTTACTTCAGAAGTCTTTTTAGGAAAAAAATCCAGCTTAAAAGAAAAAAATCTGGGAATCATAATTCTCAGAAACTTTTGCTCTGTTCTTTGGGTCAGTTCACATGTCTTTGGGCCTGTACTGTCAGCAGCAGTAGCAAACACAGATGAGTCAGTTTGCAACACTTTGTGTTTGTTTCCCTCCAGGGAAACAAAAGGCAAGTATAAACAGTGCTCCTTTCTTCTTTAGTTGACTAATTAATAGCACGCAAAGCTTTGTTTTGTTAATATTATTTTTTTACCCATGGAATACCTGTCACCCTCAAGCACCTTAGCCAAATGCTTCTACCTGTAACCAGTAGAGTATCATTTTCTGGCCAATAGGTGTTTTATCTGGTGTTTAATTGTTTGGCTGGAAGATGACAGAAACAATTACTCTCATAAAGTGTTATGGAATTACAGAATGAGACAGGTATGAGTAACAGCTTCTCTGAAAGTGGTTAAAGATACAGAGGACTGTACAGTAAGCAGGAGTCAGCAAATTGTGATTTTGTAAGATGCTAGAGAACAGAAGGCATAAGTAGAAAAAATATTTATGAGTGATCTTCCCACCTTTCTAAGCTGAGATACTTTTCCCATTTACAAGTGCTGTTGTTGAAGAAAGGGAGATTGGCTGCAGGGAATCTAGAAGAAGCCACAAAAATTATTGTAGAAGTACAAAACTAATACTTTGAGTATTAAACAAACATTTTGCAGTTATTTGGTGAAGATATGCAGAAAAAAAAAAAAAAGATGAAAAATGTCAGAGTTCTGCATATTTTTGTTTCTGATTCCGTGTTGGATAAACTGGTTGGAAGTATGGCAGACACAGCCTTGTTCTTTCTTGCATTTTTTGGTTAAGTCTGTATTCATCCAGCAGCACATGTTTGCCCCTTCATTTCTGGTTGCAACCAGAAGTGACAGAAATAGCTGTAAATGAGTGATTCTCTGAGAAAATGATATGAAATGGAGGGGAAATTTCGTAATATAATTTAGACAACTGTATCAAAAATTCTTAATGAAGAACAACGACTGATGATTTTAAGGAAATGTTTTGGTAGGAGAAAAACAATCTTCAAGGCATAGTCCATTGAAGCAGGAGTTTGTGGTGGTCATTTTTATCCTGCATCTGAGCAAAGACAACACACCCCAAGTTCAGCTCCATCGAGGATAGCAATTCATTCTCTATATGAATATATTTCTAATTTCTTCCACATTGCCTTTTTCTTTTCACCTAATACAATAGCATTTTAGGTCATTATGACCTTTATTAAAGGAGTGGTAGGGTTTATATATGGCAGATATTTGCTTTAATTTGTACTCCCTCAAATATTTTTATTATAACAATGGCTTCTACTTGGGATAGGAAATTCCCACCCTACAGAAAAAAAACAGCTCCCCCCAAAAACTCCCAACAAAACATCTGTTGTTAAATGAAACTTCTTCTATGCTTGAGAATTTTACTTTTTCATCTGTGTTGCATTGTTTTTCCCACATTTCAGTGTGTTCTTAGATTTGTGTATGTGTATTGTGGACACAGGGCCTTTATTTCACGACCATATCTAAGCAGGGTGAGCTAGATTTGTTTCTCAGATATGTTCTGGCAACATTCCTAAATGCATTTCATTTGGTATTTAATCTCCTGCAGCTCCTGTGAAGTTGGAAGAACATTTTTGCTGTCTTTATGTTACCAGGTATGTTATTTTTCAATATACTTCAAGCTTTGAAAATTCCCTGTGTGCAGACACTGTTTTAGTCCTCTTTGGAGTATATTCTTATTGCTCAGATGATTCAGTTAACCCTTGCTCTTTAACAACACAGCCATCTAAGTTGTAAGAGTTGCTTTCCTTATTTTTCTTGTTCTGGTTCAATCAAAAAGCAATTCAATGCTGCAGAAATTGGAGAGTTAACTCTTATTATGAGGGAACACTCCATTAGTTATCTCTTCATTAAGAGTCTTTTCTCATTCCTGTGTGAAGAGTTAACACTCAACAAGTGAACTTCTTTTCCAAGGCTTCCCAGCCGTGTCATGTCGAGAGATCCGTTGTAGAATATGTAGTACTTACACTTGTTTCCTTGTATTGTGTCTGGTCTCTGAGTAAGGCTTCAAAGGGGGGTGTTTGCAATATTTGTTTCCATTCAGATTATGCTCTTTGATAATCTTTCTTAAATGCGTGGAAGTGAAACTTTTTCTCTCCATTATGTTTTCCTACTCTACAACGTGAAATAAGAACACTAATGAGTTTCCTGGAGATTAGCTTTTGGAGATTAGTTAGTGTCACAAAAGTTATCAATGGATGTAGAAGGCCCAAATCATTTTGACAAAGTAGCCTCTATTGTTTTTGTCAACAACACTGTGTTTAAAAAAAATATACTGCAGTGAAAATCATGATGCTTTGTCAAGACAACTTGACCCAAATGCCTTTTTCATTTCTTTCTGAATAAGATGGGTTGCTACACCAGTATGGAACCACTCAGCTTATTAAAATCAGAAGAAAAATATACCACTAAGAATCAAATAATTACATCTCCTAACTAAATATTATTTTTCCTTTTAGAACCATCACATTGTACTGAATATATATAACTGAATATAACTGAAATGTTATTTTCAGCTGAATTCTCAAGAAAAAAAGCCAGTGCTAGTGGGAATGAGTTCTGTGCTTCAGGTTTCTCTTGATACGTTTTAAATCTGTTGGCCAATCTCAGATTAATATATTACACAGGTAGTAGGACATAACATTTCTACACTGCTCTTTCTCTTCTCTTGTATTCCCTTTGGTTGTCATACCCCAAGTCTGAAAATGCAAACGTTTTGTGGAAAAAAAATTTCATTTACATGGTATTTTATCTGATCATTAGCTTTCTGGACAGAGAAATAATGACCACAATATTCTATAATTACCATAACCTTCCTAAACTGACATTTGCAGAAAATAGCTAGTTATTTTGGGATATTTGAACTAAAATAGAATTTTGAAAATGAAGATAACAGTCTTCAGGAAGCCAGTCTTAAATAAATGTGACACTTGTAATGAGTAGAAACAATCCAAACTTCTTAGTTAACATTTGTAAAAATATGTTTTTAATAGAAAGGTATAGAATTGATCCTTGTAACATTTTCTAATACCTTTCTGTGAGGCAAGTCTTCAATTTTTCCTATGTCAGAGCTGTTACCAGGCATGAGTTCTCTCAGTCTCCTGTTTTCCCTTTCCTGTTTGCACTGTTAAATTCCTGAACCCATGAGATAAGAATGACTGCAAAAGTCTAAGCTAGGTTAGATTTTTAAATCTATACTGCCATAACTATATTTCATGAATATTTTAGGAAATGCAAATAAGAGCAATGGGATTCAACATTCAAGAACATTACATGGTTCTTACTGCTTAGTGATAGGAAATTCTGGGGAATTATTCACAGCAAAATTAGGTCCTTAATAACCTCTATTATAGTCTCCTGAATAAATTCATTGGGTTTTTTTATATCTTATCAGTACCCATAATTTTACTCTGTATTTGTGAAATTAGTTCTACATCTTGTCTTTTTAATGCAACTACTCTCCTTATCCTAGATACTTTCTGTTAGAAGTTTAAGACTTTTCTTATTAAAGTATTTTTTTTATTTTTATAACTGTTGCATTTACAAGCTTTTGCCAGATGTTATTTTTCTAGATTAGTATAATCTAAAGAAATTAATAGAAATTTCATTTGTGTTGCAGTTTTCAATTTCAAAACTGTCTTTGAAAAGGTTTTGCAATCAAAGATAAAAGAAGGGAAAAAAACCCAACATGCCATATTAATGTACTGCTCAGTAGTACTCTTGCCTGGTCCAGTAAAAGATTAAGCATGTTATTTTTTTTTTCCCCAATTAACACTGATAAACTAAGCTATATTAGAGGAATGGTTTATATAGTGCACAGAATTAGTAATATTTGATGGAGTAGCTGATTCTTTACAAGAATGAGGGCTAGCTGCAGCAAAGGATGCCTAGCCAACATCTTGATAATTTATCTGATGCTTTCACAAAATTATGTTGGAAACTGAATAATGGCACTTCACTAAATGAAATTCATAAAAGGCAGATCAGATCTAAGTCTATGATCTCACAAGTTCATGAATGTTTGGGGATTTTGTCTTGAAGGGACAAAAAGCAAAGGAACATGAAAACAACAATGAATCATAGAGAAAGAAACAGTGATCTATTAGAGATGCAGCCTGATAAATCTCACAGCTATGTGAGTATGACTTTCATTTTGACAGCTAAAGAAGACCGGATTTTGCCATTTAAAAATATATATATATCTCATTAAAATTTACTTAAAGCAATAAAAAATTTCCTTCCTATGCATAGATTTGTTCTTTTTCTTAAATTTAGACTAACAGCACAGTCCAGGGGTTTAAAGGTTTTGATCCGCAGCACTGCTCTCTTTGAAAGGCATATCCATGTCTGTAGTTTTAAGGCTGGTTGTTCTGTCCAAGCTTGGTCATTTTTTGTGTTTTGTCCTAGTCATGTTCCTCAACTCTGTACTTCTTCATGGCTTGGGGAATATCTTTATTGTCACTGGGCACTCAGGACTTTGATTCGTTTTTTCCTTAGAGTTGTTCATGTTCTGTTATTCACCTATTTCTCAATGCATGACATTTTTGCACTTCACAAAATTACAGAATCATCAAGACTGGAAGACCTTCAAGATCCTCTAGTTCAATAATCAACCCAGCACCCTCTTTATCACCCTTAAATCATATCTGCAAGTGCTAAATCTGGGTGCCTCTTGAACTCTTTTTATAATGAACTTCAGTGTTGAATAATGCTTGTTTGACTCATATTTTCAAATACTCTTCTAAAATATCACAGAAGAGCATATTTTGTAAAATTAAAAAAAAAGCCCAAGAAAAAAAATCAAAGCCATAATCCAAACCTTCATTTTTTTTTCCTAAATAAAACATGCTACTACATTGCTTATAGTGCTTATAGTGTAAACTACTGATAACACATTAAAACACATTTTAGTCCTTACACCTTAGTCCTCTCCTAATAAGTAAAACTAACAGGCATCTTCCAGCACAACCTCCCTATGCCAAGGTCCGTAGTTCAGAATTCTCATGTGCCTGCATCCTTCTGTGAGTGATGGCATCTCACATGTCCTCAGGTATACATTTTGTTATGCACCTACATATACTAGGGGTAACAGGTCTTGCTCTAGAGTTTTTTATAATCTGTTATATTTTCTCTAATCTGTTAATTAAAGGGAATATGGTATAGTCTGAATTTAGTGGTTTTTTTGAGAAGCAAAAATACAAATACCTGTCGAGTCCCCATACAACACTGACCAACTCACATGGTTATGGGCTGGGAAGAAGATTCTTGCTTAGTTTTCTGCTTTGGATGAGTTGAAAAGCATGCATTTTTAAATAAGCTGGCAATAATTTTGTGACTAATGCTGAGAATTTTTATATTCATTGAGTTGAAGTTAATTTTTTAGTTGACGTCCATATGTCAAAATACTGTATTTCACTTAGATGAATTCACAGTTTCAGTCCTTAAAAGATCTTGTATGTATTTATGAAAATATCTTAGCCAAAACCAAAATTTTTTTAGTCAAATGTGTGTTCAAGAATCACATTAACATTTTAACCATTATTTGTTACAGTAAGGAATAGCAAGCAGTTTATAGTAGCACAGTAAGTTGGAATACTTAACAGCTGCCTTAATTAGTGAATGTGCTTTGTTAGATTTACTTGATGTCTGATACTCCTAAAAAACATGAAAGCAAATCTTTGATTGTATTATTTTTTAATTGTTTTGCTTTCTGCTCTTAGTTTGTTGGCTCTATTCTTAAACACAGTCAAAGTAATTACTGCATAAAAAATTTAAAACACAAGGAGTCAATGTGCTTTGTTGCGCATTTGTGGTCACTCTCAAAATAATTTCTATCAAAAACAAAGCTATAATGAAGTTTCAGGCAACTGTGTACTAATGACTTCCCAGTAAAAGCTCTTTTGGAAGAGCTAAGCATAAAGGTTGCTTTCAGCAAACATTTATTTATTCAAAGTTAAGGCAAGTGTCAATATTTCTAGTTCCCATCTTTCCTTTTTTTTTTTTTTTTGTGGGTTTTATTTATTTGTTTGATTGTTTTTAATATGTTTTCTAATTAAGAAAGAATGCTATGATTTTATGAACTGGTGGAAATTTATTTTAGTGTAGAAGAGCCAGAAGGCCTACTGTGAATATTTAAATCCCACTTTGGTCTTCCTCTGAGTGCTTTCTGAGATAGAAAGAGCCATGTTTCTGTTTAAACTTATAGTTGAAAATATATTCAGCCTAGCAGGAGACCCTAGGTTGTTATTTGTAGGAGAAATCAGTGGTTGTTTGTTGTGACACTTACCTTGTCCCTAACAACTTGAAAATTTGGGGTGAGTATGTAGTTTCTGTTTCTGTGCTAGCCTTTTGAAGAATGATAAAAAAGTAAGCCAGGGAAAAACCTGAAGAGGTGATGAAGTTTATTGCAAATGGCAGGATTAAATAATACTTAGATTGTACCACAGTATGTGGCAGCTTTCTCCTAAAATCTCAAAAGTGAGATTTCACAGTGTCTCTAGAATACCTATTGGTATATTTCAGGGAGGGAAAAATGTCCAAGCTATCTAAGATAAATCGTTTTTACTACAAATTGTGCTGATTCTTTCTCATTCTGCTTCCAGACACCTGGAAAACAATTGATTGTGTCTCTCTTAATGGCAACTTAGTTATTAGAAGATTGCTATCAATGTCCTTCCTTCCTCAGTCTTCTCTTTTCTAGACTAAACAAAGTCCTTCAACTTCCTTAAGAGATTATTCTTCTAAACACTTAATTATTCTTGTAACCTCTATCACGGAATCTTTCCAATTCACTTTTTGTCCATTTTAAGTTCCAAAGCTGGATTAAAAACCTCAGCTATTAAAAACTTTAATTTAGTATTAATTTAGTATTAATTTACTAACAATTCTCTTAATTTTGTTTAATTTTAATTTCGTCATTTTTATTTCTTCTTCAGTTTTGAATAAATGGAATTACTTAATTTAAAACTGTGAATTTCTTATTCTAAAATATTAGCAGCATTCAATCAGCTTCCTTACAGAATCTAAACTTGGTTTTCACAGTGTTCTTTTTTTTTTCAGTATTTTCTTGACTTTAGTAGAACTAGGATTGTAACTGAATGATTAAAAATTTTTAGACATCATCTTTACCAGTCTATGTGTATTTTTTAGTGAAGGAAGAAATGAGAGTGTGTCACAGTTCTATTAACTTTATTAAAATTGAACCTGGTGGAAATCACATCATTTCACCTAATAACTCTTACACGGTGTATGCACAATTTATTATTATAAGGGGAAAAAGAACAAACCATATCCTAAAAAGTATCCCAGAGAAGGATTCTCACTATGCCTGTCAAAGAGAAGGAACTCTCCTTTACATTCTTCTCATTTTGATGCTGTCTTCTTCAGTGAAGGAAATATCCAAATTTGAACTTGTACTGATTAATCAAATTTCTCCTTATATATCCCTGTTTAACCTCAAAGAATCTGTAGTACTTTAAAGGAGTGCTGACAAATGTTGATGATAGTTTCTGTGCATGTTATTCAAGTAATTTTGTATACACATAACACAGAGACAATTTTTCCCAGCTTGTGTTCAACATGAGAGAAATGTTATTTAAAGGCAAGTTATGTGATAACTGTTCTGTTCCTACATATAAGGAAATTAAGTTTGGTTGCTGTGATTGTACTGCTCCTTGGTAGAGCATCTTTCTTCCTAAGAGAGCAGAGGATCACAATTCACTGCCTCATATCAGATCAAACAATTCAGCAGGGTATGTCAAAATGTCACAGACAGAAGCAGAATTTCAGAGGTGGCAAATGAAAGAATATTTAGGTGTCATTACCCTCGCTACAAGTCAGCACAGTTTGACCCAATGTGCATCCTTCTTTTCCATAAAACTCTTAAACAGTAGCAGACTCACTTTTAGTCTGTCTGAGTCAATCAGCTCTATGGTATTTCATTTCTTCCCTGGTGTGAGAATATGTCAAGGAGAAAAGCAAGCAAATACTAGACACAGATTTGGCCTCTCCTTTTTTAATGCCATATGATGTTTTTCTAAAATTTTTAAAGCTTTACTTCTCTGTTTATGGAGATTCTTTTTCTCATGTCCACTGACACATCTCTTCATCCAGAGTGAAATCTGTTGGTGTTCTAAGAAGCAGAAAATAATATATTTAAATGCTTTCAGCTGTAGAAAACATAGGTCAACAACCAGAAATGATGTATTTTTGCTATACTATGCATGACCTTTTTATTGGTTTCTTAAAGAAAAGAAAATGGCAAAGGATTTATATATATATGTATATATATATATATATATGTGTGTGTGTGTGTGTGTATACACTCTTCCACTCTAATAAAAGCAGGCCCTTATGAGTTTATGAAATAATGAAAAGGAAGTCTCCCTTTGTCTTTTATTTGAAAAATTTGTTACTCTTAGTTCATTATTTAAATAATTCTGCCATTTCATGGAAACCTGTCCACTTCTTTATTGGTTGATTATATCCAGTGCTCAATCATTCAATTTTCTCTGCCTTTTTCTTACTGAATTTAAAGAATCAATACAGAAATCGAATCACAGAATGGTTTGGGTTGGAAGGAACCTTAAAGATCACCTATTCCAACCCCTTGCTTTGGGCAGGGCCCATCTTTCACTTGACGAGGCTGCTCTAAGCCCATCCAACCTTACACTGAACCCTTCCAGAAATGGAGCACCACAACTTCTCTGGGAAGCATATGCCACTGTCTCATCACAATCACAATAAATAATTTTTTCCTAACAGCTACTCTAAATCAACTTTTTTTTTTTTAATTTAATTTAATTTAACTTTTATTTTTTGAAGGTCACATAGTTTTCATGGTGATAAGCTGTTAGGGAGTTCAAAGATGGCTTTCTGCTGGTTTGAATGGGGATGGAAACCATGGCTGCTGGATCCCTTACAAATGCATGTAATATGATTTTCTTTCCAGGTGAAAGATAGTTTAGACAGGATACATTTCCAATTGTAACTAAAAGAGGTGTGACTGAACAAAAATTCTGATGTTCATTTAGTAAAATCCTCGATTTTCTTTTCAAACTAGAGAGTGCATGTCATCGTCTCCTTTGGGAGAGCAAACAGAGAAAAGGGAGTTGTTTTTTCCCTTCTACCTTATCTCCTTGAGAGCCTCACTCCCTCCTGGTCCCCCACTTTGAATTATGATTCCTAGCAGTGGAAAGGGAAGAAGCAGAAAAAACTCTTCATTGGAATGGAAAAAAAGCAAGTAATAATGAAGATATGGGTGCATTTGTTTTGAAGCTGGTGTTGAACTGCAGTGTGTGTGTACATATTTTAATTTTCCATCTCTGACCTGTGTTACCCATAAACAGAAGACAGGTGCTTGACTGTATAAGTTCAAGTAAGAAAATACTTGACTCATTTATATGACCTACCCGTGGACACTGATTAACAAGCAATGGTATTTTATAATGAACTACAGCTGCAAAAGAAGTGAAAATAATTAAGGTTAAATTAATAAATTAATTTAAAGAAAAAATTAATAAATAAAATAACAAATAATAAAAGAATAAATGAATAATAAATTATAAATAAAAGAATAAATGAAAAAATGTTGTTTTGGTGTCTGTCCTCTAAAAGAGTCAAATTCATGACCGTGGAATATGAAATAGTGGGTGATGAGGCAGAATGAAGAACTGATGAAGACCATTCCATACCAAAAAGTTTCAGATAAACAGATAAACAGATTATCCTCAGCAGTTACAGAGACAGAAATTTCTGAGACCAGTTTTCAGAAGATAATTAATATTTATGAAGTTGTATACATAATAAATGTATTATGGCAATTCTTAAAAAGAAATCATAATCCTGTACTATTTTGCAGAAAGTGGCTGTCATGTGTTGAAAATGGGTGGGCCATCACTGAGTGGCCATAAAACAAGGTATTTTAAGCAGCCTGCCTACTAATTACTGAAAGAAACAAAATATTCTGTGAAAATAATGTTATATCCAAATTGAAAATTTCATTACATTAGTTATATTTAAACAAGATTTTGCATAAAAGACCTTGAATTGAGGCCACATAGTTTTTTGTTTTCTAATGGCTTGATGTTTGAACTGCCTTCTATTGCAAGGACAGGAACGTGCTTTATTATACTTGAAAGTTTAATCTGTATCTATGTTAAAACCAGAGCTAAAGCTGCCAACTTTGGAAAATGGTACCTCAAATTTATAAAGGGATTCTTCAGTGAAAAATGCATAAAAATAAAAGTAATTTCTAAATTATTCTTAACTCAGTGTTCTTGTGTAAGAATGGCTGTAATAAATATGTAGCTGCCTAAGTGCTCTGATTGCATATTAATTAAATAATGCTTTGGGCTTTTACTATATATGAAACCAAGAAGCCATTACTTGTAACATTATCTAGAATATTTACTGCTTATGTATGAAAAGTAACAGGAACAGAAGCAAGGCAGCTAAAATTGGTTGTCATTTTAATCGGTAGTTATGGTCTCTTGTGGAATTAGTTTCCAGCAGAGGAACTGGGACAAGTAACAGAGTTCAGTGCTTCTTTTTTTTTCTTTTTTGCTAAGGTTGTGACTTGTTCAGTGGAGAGAGATAAAAAGCTCACAGCAGCAAGTGGGACTGGCGACTTATATTAATGCAGAATCAATACTGCATTGTAAAATCACAATTCATTGGGCTGAGAGCTGAGCATTTTCTCAAATTTTAGTAATTACCTCTTGTAAACAGTTTTCTTATGAAGTATCTTGATTATATATAATGCTATTGTTCTACTGACCCTTGCCAGCACATAAAATTAGTTTAATGTACTGTGTAGCATCACTATAATATTGTCTAATGCAACTCAGGTCTATCTTTGATAAAAAGCTACAATTAACCTTTTGCTTAGCAGCACAAATTGTTGGGGTGGGTAACATGAGAGCAAGAATAACTCCTGACACTACAATTGGATTTACAAGTGTGGGCCCTTGAGCAAATTGCTAACTCTGTTGGGTTTTAAAGCTTCACCAGAGAAAATCTTATTTCATATTTGACACTACAGCACACAAAAGGCTTGCCATCCCTTTGTGTACAGGCAGAATTGCAGCAAACTGCAAATATTTCTTTTTTTTAAATTTATTCTTAACATTTTGACAGTTCAGCTTCATTATGAAGTATCATTTATTTTTTTAATCAGTGCCCACAGAAAGCCTAAAATCTCTTCAGCTTATCTGTTTTCAAGAGATTTCACATCTCTTCTAATTTATCGTGGTAGGTTTTGGCACAGCCAGGACCCTATACTGTTTAGGATTGGGTGTGCTTGCATATGAAGCATTTTCACAGCTTCATAGTTTCCAATAATAAGGATATTAGATGAACTCATTTGCATAGTGCTGGAATATTAAATATTTCTACATCTGTTGTTCCCATGTGCACATGAAACCGTTTTTCTGCTGTGGAAAGAAGCCATGAGCTCTCCCTTTCTCTTACCCACTCTCTCCCTCTCTCTTCACTTTACAAATACTAGGTATGTGACTATTTGGCAGAATGCATCTAAAGAAATTAAGTGGA
The DNA here is from genome assembly GCF_001522545.3 of Parus major. NCBI lineage: Eukaryota > Metazoa > Chordata > Aves > Passeriformes > Paridae > Parus > Parus major. The sequence continues at coordinate 124,991,942 of NC_031769.1, forward strand.
AAAAAACATAATAGTGGTCCACTCTAAATGTATGCAAAATAGGTCTATTATTTTATAGCGAAGAGAACTTGAGACTTTTGTCAGGAAAGGGCTGTGAGTGCATTCTAGAGCAGGAAGATCTGTCATTCCCATTGCTCTGCATGTAGAGACAGGTAACACACAGTTTCAGATAAAACCATGTCTCATTGTAATATTCTTCTACATTCATTGCAATAACTTTTGTTAATTTATATATAAATACATGAAATCATTCTTGCCCTCTTATTCATATACTTCATATTTTACTGAATTCTGGCAATTATTTCTGCATGAGACCCTCATTATCATCAGTGCTTCTAAGGGTAGAGAAGCAATTTGGTGATATCAGGACATTAAAAAAAAGCAACAACAAAATAAAAAGCTTAACAAACAAAAACAATTTTTGAAAGAGAGGTGGATATCTTAGGTGACTTGTGCTACATAATCTATTTATCAAACTATGAATAGAAACATGAATGTTGTCTAGATTGTATTAAGACTGTTCCTTTTATACTTACTGCCTAGAGAATGAGCAATAAAATCAACACAGCAGCTTTTGAAATTTTTGGTTTCATATTGTATTTGATTTACAAAAAGAAATATCTACTGTTCTAGGGTTTAGCATGCCACCAAGTTTCGACACAACTGAATTGCACTGATGGGAAAGAACATTTTTATATATGAAAGGAGGAACTTATATCAAGCTAAGATATTTGACTGCTATACAGTTAATGAAAATGGATGATGATACTTCCTATTTAAATGACAAGAGTAAAAAGGCTTTACATTTTCCAGCTAGCAACTGAGTCAGATGAGAGGATGCTTTTCATCTGACAGGTCTCTAGATACAAATGTTCTGTCACCCAAAGTTACAAGCAAGTGAATGCTGGAGGGTATAGATGATCTGTAGTCTTTGATACACAAAGACTTGCTGATGTGACTGGTTAGAAGCCTTACAAAATTAGCAGCAGGTTACTATATATTAAACTGCACCAGAGTTTTGTTTCATCTGCACCCCAGATGGGGCACTGGGCCTAAAAGTGCACCTGCAAATATGGCTTAAGGTATCCTATAACTTTTTTTGCACTTGTAGGAATATGTTGTGATACAAAACCAGGAGTGAGCTGTAGCTGTGATAAAGGCTATAATGTAGGTTAAGCAGTGTAAGTGGATTGAGCTCAGCTCTGAATGGCCTATGTAGTGCTAGGTACTGCCATCTCCAGTGGCTGAGGAACTTCATCTTGTTCATCACTGCTCAAGACCGCTTTTCATTCTGTACACACATCAAATAAAAAAATAGTCCCCCTTTTCTGGTAATTTATTATGTATAGAAAACCCATTGATGTCTCAGGGGCTGACTGAGACACTCTTCAAAATGCTGGTTTTAAAGGACTGTATTTCACAAATGTGAATTCTAGAGTGGAGTGCATGGCCCAGACACTTTGAGGAATGGTGTAGATTTTAGTGTCTCTTTGTGTCTTCTAGTGCTTACTATTGTAGTATTCAAATAATTTATGACCAGAAAAACGGCCCTTCATCCTGTATGCACTCAGAGTATGTGTTCCTGATCAGAACTGTAACAGGCCTGCAGCTGAAGACCCTGCCTACATCCGTATTCTAAACAAAATATGAGGACCATGAGCTAATATCTGCACTGATTAGCTCTTAGCTTGATAGTTGGTGGCTGTAGAAAAATTTCATTGGAAATTGTTGCCTGCAATTGTCCAGACCAGAGTCAGGGGTGGGTTAATGTCCTGGGCAAATAGGTGTTTAGGGCCTCAGTATCTGAGCTTCCTCCCTGATCTTTTATCTAGAAGAGCAGATTTGCATTTCAATGCTGTCAGAGGAGATTGACAATGATACCTGAACATATCTTGATTAGTACATACAGATGGATGCTTTTTTGTTGGTTTTGTTATTTTTCTTCTGGTTTGATGGTTTAATTTTTTTCACTTTTAAAATCTAAAGCCAGATTCATGTAGCCTTCGGGAAGTTATTACATATTCTCTTCTCTCTTTTGCTTTTAGACAGAAATGTGTTTCTGTGAGTAGAATACATTTAATGGTGTTACATTTTTAAAATGAATATTTCTTCAATTATAAATTTGAAAAAAATTGTCTAATAACTACATTTAAAAAAAAGGTATGTACTATTACACTCTAATTTCAAAAAGATGAGTAATATTTATGTCACCAACTACTCATTTTGTGGCAGAAACAGCCTTGTTTTTGTTTGACTTTCACTTGGCAAATGGTTGGCAAGAAAGATGCCTCTGGATACAAATTCAGTCTGAAATAACCATTTCATAGCTGTATGGCCTAGGCATGAACCTATGAACCTTTCCTGTGAGAATTTTCTGGGTGTTGACAAAGGTTGACCAACAATTTCTATACTACATATTAGGCCTTAATCTTCATGGGGATGCATTACACTATAAGAAACTTAATGATGTATTTAGAATATGAAATTAGATTATAAGCTCAAGAGTATTAAAATATCAAGATTTAATGTAAGAGAAATCAGAAAGGCAAAGGATTAAGAAATCTTTTCACAACTGACTTCATGTTTTTCCTGTCCATGAGCATATGGAAAAGATAAAACTTATAAAATCTGATTGTTCAGATAAGAGAAATTCTCTCAGCTCTAAAAGTGGGATTACTGCTTCAAGTATCGATATAAACAGTACTCATAATAATGTAATTATGATCAAGTTATAACACAGATTTCCAATGAAGCTGTAAAAATAAAAACGGTAGGAATTTTGGAATGCTCTGATTTGTCAGTCCCAGATTTTTAAAGCTCTCATTGGTGACATTAATAAGTCTTAAATATAATTTAGACTTCTCTATTTACACATCTGCTCCTATCACAACACATTTTGTCATTTATGTTTCATTTGTAAGCTTTCACTGAAATTGGTGAACTAGGGGTTTCGTGAGTGTCCTTCCTGACTAAAAGAACAAACTTATTCACTTGCCTTCTGAGAGCTGAGTTTCTACCTATTTATGGCAAATAGTGTAAGACTGTTGATAAAAGTTAATAGCATATGGAATTAATAACTCTTAATAGTTAAGAGTTAATAGCATATGGAATTTGGAATCTGAGTAATATTATGTATTGTAATATTCTGTATGAATATAAAAAGTGGTCCAAATTTGAAATTTAGGAGTCTACTTATACAAATATAACATTCCTAGTGAAAAACTCTGTTAAATTACTTGCAGCTTGCTTCAGAAAAAATGTCAGTATGCATGTTTGATGTTCTGGCAAATGCTACCAGCGTTATATTTCACTGGCCACTGTATGTTACAGGTATATGTGCATATAGCTATGTACAGGTACAAACAAGCACACCTATATACAAAGCTAAACAGAAAATTAATTCTCTTCCACCAAAAGAAACATTTTTAGGGTTTGGTTACTTTTCATAAATATGAAGTTGTGTTCCTGACATGACATTCTGATGCTAGAAACAAACTCCAGGTCATCTTGATAAATGCCTTTTGTAGTTAGATATTTGACTAAAACTCAGAGTACAGATTTGATTGAAAGCTGTCTGTGGGCAATGAAAGTTTTCTTATGTCTTGAGACTGATTTTGGTATAAATGTCTAACTGAAGGAATTTCTACCAATCTCAACACAGCAATAATATTTAGTATTGCTTTCCAAAGCATTTCTGCATAGGAGACCTGATGGCATTCTTTAAGCAATTTTTTTTTGCAAAATTAAGGAAATGTTTGAAACTTAACCACTTCTTTTCTAGTTCCTGAAAGGTATGTTGTCTTTTATGTAGTTACTCCAGCAATGATGAGCTATTTCCTGATAAAGACAGAGTGGAAACCAGAATAGCAGGAATGTTCTTTCTCATGAGTATCCTGTAGAAGTCACATTTCCTACCAACTACAGTACAAAGTTAATTTAAGATTAATTTGGATTTAAATAACTGTGCATAGTTCAGACAAATAAAATGTGCCTAGTTCAGACAAAGAAAGACAAATCCTCCCAATCTTCTAGGCTTCTCCTCTGAACTTTCTGTTTCGGGGGTGGCAAGCACAAACCCTCCAAATTTGGTCTGATAGTCACAGTTTACAAACAGCAGACTCTTCAAATTCAGTGTGACTTTATGGGTACAGCACTTAACCATTCCTGTTGAGGAGAATCACTTTTTGTCACCAGCTCTAATTCTGGTCTACTTGGTGGCTCTGTGAAAATCCTTCTTGGATTAGAAGACGTTAATCCTTCTTGGATTAGAAACGGTGTCTTCTACTGTTCCTGCCTGTAAAAAAGAAGTAATACTGCTTCTTTCCAAAGTGAAATCTTTCCCGCCTATGAAGTTTTTAGCTAAAAAATGAATAGAATAATATTTGTTTTGGAAGGGTGATAACATTCAGTGACATACATGTCACTGAATGTTATCACCAATGTTCCACTTCAGATACTGATTATCTGTTCAGAACCTACAGAATATTAATGCTTATTGATGGGAAAGGAAAATAAATGTAGATGCTTATGTGTTAATCATCAGTGGAAAAAATAGATATAAATGTGTTTCAGGCCAGTTTTCAATGATTCTGATCTGTTCCTCATGCACATTTAGAAATTCAGGGTGGTGGTTTACTAAGTACTGAAGAGTTTACAGAAAAAAACCAGATAATTTCCTGGATAGTAATTTGTTAAATTCACAGATCTTTTTTATTTAATGAAGAATGTAGAAACATTTTCAAAATTCTTTTGCTAAAATCAAATGTCCCGATAGACAGGGTTTTTATATTTTTTTTTAACAAATGGCCCTAAAAGTAGGGTAGGGTACTTATAAAAATATAAAACTTCCTCTATTTATCATTTCTCATTTTCCTCACTTGCCATTTGCTCCCCTCTGCTCTCAAGAAGATCCAGTTTCTATGTGAGACTACAGTAAAAATTACAGCATATATAGGCAAAATACATATTTGTTTAACTGTCTTTACTAAGTTTAAGATTTTATGCTCTGAGCTGTTGAGTGTGGGGTATATAGTTTAATGTACAAGAACATTACTTCTCAATAATTTTGGTTTTTCTCTAGAAGAAAAACACAAAGCAACTTTAAGAACAGTGAAAACATATGTGACACAAAAGTAAAGATGTTATTCATTCAAAGACAAATTTAAAGATGGTGTGAACTATGATTTTACACAAAGCTCTAAAATTAAAAGAAAATCCTTTCTTATACGAGAAAGCAAGCTCATATGCCCACCCCTGTACTTATAAATGGGTAGGTAGTTCTCAAATACTTTAAATAGTAATGAATCATGTATATATGTAATGTTTTTTCTTACTTTGTCATTAGATATTTCATATGGACAAATGTCACAACTCATTTAATTTCCCTAAAAGCCATTTTTTTTGCAAGAGACTGTCACCATGTCTCAGAGTAGAACCTCATGGAGATAGCTGAATGAGACCTGCTTTACTGCAAGCTTTGACATGAGCTGTCATTCTACCAAAATTTATAGTTCATTACAGGCACATCCAGAAATGCTATGTCTGCCCTAAGTTCCATTTCTCAATGCACTGTTCAGACTGAGATTATATGCAACCCGCTATGAGTATGGTCTGAGACCAAGATTTTCTGCAGAAAAACCTGAAAGAGAATGCATCCAGGTTGATAAAAACTGCTAGATGGAGAAAAATGGCATTTAACAGAGCAGCATAATTTGAGGCGTCAGGGACTGGAAAAAAACATCACTGGGACCTAAAACCAGGACACTCTGCAATATATTTCTGTTCAACTGTGTGAACATCTTAATTATTCCTCCAAAATATTTGGAAATTTTTCCCCTTTTCCTGGACTGGTCTTGTAGGTGGAGACATATGTCTCCATACAACATCCAGACAATGGGGCAACAATCACAGCTCCCAGCTATAATTCCGACTATTTTGCCCTTTTCCAATACCATCACCCATTGCCATACTTAACAATTACAATATTTTATTACTCTGGAAAATATTCCTATTCAGGTATATCCAGGTACAGATGTACCTAGCTGATGTTTGTTTAGTATACTGATGATCTAATTAACAGACAAGATTCTTTGAATCCTGGTTGTCATTATATTTGCTGGAGAACACCACTGACAACTGACATGTCTGCTAAATAGAATGCAAAGTAGATTTTAACAAAATTGTAGAGTTATCAAAGCGGTCTTGGTTTTGTTAGGTTTTTTTTTTTTTGGTTGTTTTGTTTTGTTTTTTTTTGGTTTTTTGATCTTTTGTCCCTTGTCACAGACATCACTTTAAGCTATTTTCTACATTTGTATTTTGGTCTATATTGTCATTTACAACTATGTAGAGCACCCACATATTACAGTACACAAGTGCCCTTAACTAATGTTTATGTATAATATATTCTGTTAACATGTATTATGCTGTTTGTCACAGTTAGAGCTATTCCACACCATAGAAACTATAACATTTGTTTTCATTCCACTTTGGAACAAGACCAAAACCTTTTGGAGCACTTCAGCAGAAATGGAATTATCAAAATCAATGTTTATGTATCAAAACATGTGGATGTGATTAGAGAACTGGCCTGGCACACGGGAAATCCAGCTTCAATTACATTGTTCTATGTGAACCAAAACAGATTTTCTCCTGCTAGAACATGTTGAATCAAGCAGGCTAAGGATTTTACCTCTAGTTCCTTTAATAATAAGTCTGTTCTTCCCTTCTCTTTCATCAAATTTGATTTTTCTTTTTTTCTTTTCAAGTTATCTTCTCTTGAATAAAAGGTTTATATTTTGAAATGCTGTACAGTAAAAGAGTGTTCCAATCAAAATTACTCACGGTGATTGCAGTTTAGCATGCAAATACAGCAGCTTCCACTTCATCAGTAAAGAAATTCAGTCTCAGGTGTTAAGTGATATGCACAGGATCATGATGCATCTCAGTGAAAAAAGCTGGTTTGGGACTAAGGTTTTTTTGCACTTTATATAATCAACCACACTGTTATAGGTGAGTTATGTTCTTACTCAAACCCTCTGTTTTTCCATTTTATGAAATATATCAACATTGGACTGCATAAAACATGAAAACAATCAACTTAGAATATTAGGAATTTTTACTTTAACTCTTCAAATCAGATGTATGACTACGAGCACACATAAGCCAACAAGTAACACAAAAGCATCTTTTCTAAAGTAAGCTCTGAAATACATTTAGCAATAAAAGTCTTTCTTCAGGGCTGGATTCTTGACTGAAATGCCAGTCCTAGATTTGAGTGCTCAAGCTGTCTCTCCAGTGTATGGACTCTGACTACTCTTCATTTGGAATGTGAGAAGAGTTGTGATTAGGGGATGCCTCGTGACTTGAACACTCAGTTGGAATAGAAGCACACATTTATTACATTTAGGCTGAGGAGGTCTGGACAACAGTTTCCAGATCACCAGAACAGTCAGAAACCACTAGCCTGGAAGAGATGCTAAGGAGAAAAGTTTATCCATTCTCTCTGTCGGTTGGTATTGGGCCATTAAAGAAAGGAAAAGTTATGCAAAGGCTAAACAAGGAAAACTCAAAGGATGGCTTGCTTAAGTGAGAGAGGGTAGGGATAGGCAATGTAATAAACCCTGGGTACTGTCCAAGCTTCTATTAGTCCTTATGTAATCATTTTTGGTAGTGCCTTTTTGCTGCCCCAGGCTGCTAACCAATACAATTAACTTTTCTTCAGGAAATGGCAGTAAATAAAAGTTGAGTTAATTAAATATGCTTTCTCAATTATTGTGAAGAACAGAATTTTTGTTTTCCAATGCACTTTCTTGAAAACAGTTCAATTTGCAGTGGAATATGCCAGGGAGATGATCAATTTGTTGTGCTTGGTTGCCCTACAGGAGCCTCTAGGTCCCTTCAATTGCTGTGAAAATCCACAACTGCTGGTCTTGCCTTTTGGGCATACTCAGTCACACATGGGACCTAGATTGGAGGAATTTTGAATTGGAATGTTGGCTAATTTGCAGCTTAGAAAATTAACTAGCTGATGAGGGAAAAAAAAAAAGGAAAAGGGGTTAATGAATGTTTGAAACCACCTGTATAATGTAGGGGTGAAATTTGCTTAATATTATATATTTGTATCAGATGTGTTAAATATTTGGTAGCTTTGGTTGGGACCTGAGATCTCATTTGACCTCTAGGTACACATTCCTTTATCTGAAAGCTAATGTCTCTGAACTTAAACTGATCAACAGGGCTTTAATATATAGGTACAAGTTTAGAAATGCATCTATTACTGCCAATGCTTGTTACATTTTTTTGAAAGCAGAGAGTGATTTATTTTGAATGCCATTCCAACTGCTGGTAAATAGCTCACACCTTCTAAGAGTTAATTGGATGCAATTTTACTGTAATCTAATTGATCACGTTTTAAAGATGTGGCTAATTTTTCTTCATCAAATATAAGAAAGTCAAACTTGTTGGCCTTGTCTGAGATCTTTTTCTAGGCCTATGACAGACCAGTTATAAAATCAAGGTAACTATCAGGTAAGTGCTCCTCTGCTGGAGGGCTACTGTTGTGCAGAGCAATGTTTGGTAACACTGGTGGTGCTGATGCAGATGAAGGCAACAAAACTAGGGACCATTGTTAGATTTGCCCAAGCTGGGTTTGCACAGAATAGTATGTATAATAATCAGTTCAAAAGTGTGTGCCAATGCTGCTGCAGATGCATGGGAAGGAGGCAAGTACCAAATGATCAATATATTAATTCTGGGTAGAGGCATATGTAAGACAAATGCACAAGACTCCCAGTCAGCCCTGAAATTGTGAAGGATCTGCTGCTTCATCTGTATCTCTACAAATACATGAGACCTGATGGGATTCATCCAAGAATCCTCAAGAATCTGATGTCATCTAAAAACCTCTCTCAGTTATTTTTGAGTGGTCTTGGGAATCTGGAAAAGTCCCAGATGACTGGGAACTGGCTAATGTCCTGGGTTTCAAAGACAGCAAGAAGGAGAACCCTGGAAACTACAAGCCTGTGGATTTCACTTCTGTGCTTGGTAAAGTTATGGAGAAGATTATTCTGTCAAGTATTGAAAAACACCTGAATGACAATGCAGTCACTGGTCACAGCCAGCACGGCTTCATGAGAGGAAACATCCTGCTTGTCAAACCTGATTTCCTTTAGTGGCAAGGTATCCCACCCAGTTATCAAGGGAGACCAATTGATGGGATGTTTTTGGATTTCAGCAAAGCTTTCAATAATGTGTCTCACAGAATCCTTCTGGACAAAATATCCAGCACACAGCTGGATAAACACATGCTGTGACAGGTGAGCAGCTGGCTCATGGGTCAGGCACAAAGGAGGTGGTCATAGATCCAAGCCTGAATGGTTTAAGCATTTGGACAATATCTCAAGCACATCATGTGACTCTCGGGGAAGTTCCTAAGCAAACAGGAGCTGGACATGATGATCTGTGTGGATCCCATCCAACTCAACATGTTCTGTGATTCTGTGATTAAGATGACCCATAAATGCAGTGATTTTTGAATAGGGCTTTGCATATTAGTTATCAATGTCATATACAATGTCATTTTAAGTTACTGTGATCATAAGACATCTTAAAATCCACAACTGAAGAGGACATAAGCTTGGAAAAGGGTGTTACCTTCCTTGATATGAATGAATGTACTTAAATATTTAATAACAGTTTTCCTCATTTATCTGCATGTCGTCAGGTTTAATAATCTGATTCTTAGTTTTTTAGGCTTATTGATTAGGTTTTGGATACATACAAAAAGCTCTTCTTTGTACTAGTATTGGACAGATAGGATATTGGGAAATCTTAGATATTGGGATAACTTAGACAAAACCCCTGGAATCTTATATGCTGACTATAGTTACTCTGTTGATGCTGCACTAACTACTCTTCTCTAGGTGAGAATCTGCCTTTGGATCTTTCAAGATGGTTTCCTTGAATGATTGTTTGAGAATATTACTTAAAATCACAGCATTCAGATTTTTTCAATATTATGTTTTCAATTCTCTTTTCTGTTTGAGAATTTCTCTTTTTTCTCCATGTCTTCCATCAATAGAATTGAGATACTGCATTTTTGTGTGTCAATCTGAAAAGAAGTCCTAGGTGGGATAGTTTCTTCATATTGATATTGAATATTGAATTTTTTTCTGCTGTCACAAATGCCTTTTCTCTTTAAGTGTATAATTTTTCTTGCTTGACAGAAATTTTAGGTAATCCCAGGATAACAGAAATTTACACATTTTACTGTAGGCTTTTTACTGAGACAAATTTATGGGCATTGTTGAATTTCTTTCTTTTCATTGTCCATTGATACAATGGATCTTTAATAACTTAGGAAATTTTTTGTACTGTGTGACGGGTAGCAAACAAAATATTGTGTACACATGCACTATAATGTGTAAGTTACTCTCAGATATTTTCCTTCAGAACTAAGAGAGAACACCCTGATGAACAAGTGGAAATTAAAAAAAATAAATCTTTGTACTTTTTTAATTTTTGCATTAATTTTTTTTCTATTTAAATAATTAGATTTTTCAACTAGTAATTCAAAATGAGTAAGGCTTTTGATCCTGTCTCCTATAACATCCTCCTTGGCAATCTGGTGAAGTTTGGACTAAACAAATCAACAGTGATGTGGAATGCAAACTGACTGAACTGCTGCGATCAGCAGAGTGAAATTCAGATGGAGGCCAATTGCTAATGGTGTACCTCAAGGATCAATACTGTATCAACACTTTTTAACATCTTCATTAGTGACCTGGATGGTGGGGCAGAGTGCATCCTCAGCAAATTTGCAGATGATACAAAACCTGGAAAAGTGACTGATTTACCAAATGGCTACATTGCCATTTGGAGGGATTTTGACAGGCTGGAGAAATGGGAACTGCATGAGGTTTAATACAGGAAATGTAAGAAATAACCCCATGCAACAGTACAGGCTGGGAGCCAAATGACTGCAAAGCAACTTTGCAGAAGAGGACCTGGGGATCTGAGTGGACAAGAAGTTAAGCATGAACCAGGAGTGTGCCCTTGAGGTAAAAAAATCCAACAATATCCTGTGCTGTGTTAGGGGGAGCAGTAGGTCATTGGAGGTGGTATCTCCTCTCTCCTCAGCACTGGGCACATCACATCTAAGGTATTGCAATCAGTTATGGGCTATCCACTGCAAGAAAGTCATGGACTTACTGAAGCAAGTCCAGTGTAGGGTACAAATATGATTAATTGACTGAAGCATCTTTTATGTGAAAAGAGGGTGAGAGAATTGGGATCTCTCAAGCTCTCTTGATCCCAGCTGCATTCAGTCTGGAGAAGAGAAAAGTTGGGCAGGGATTTTATCGATGTGTGTAAGTACTTCATGTGAGGAAGTAAAGAAGATTGGAGTCATATGCCTCTCAATGGTATCCAGGTACAGGACAAGTGGCAATGAGCACAAACTGAAAACAGGAGATGACATTTAAATTTAAGTAAATGAAGATGGCCAAACACCTGAGCCTTTACCAAGAGATTTTGTAGAGTCCTTATCGTTGGAAATTTTCCAAACTTGATTGGATATGGCTCTGTGTTATCTGATATGGCTGCTCCTGCTTTGAGCAGCCTGAGGCAGACTAGGCAACTGCCAGAAATCCCTACCAGCCTCAGCAGTTATGTGTGTATCATCCTGAGTGATTCTCCATATAAGTGAACCACAGGTGCTGCTTCCTTCCTTTTCTCTTGATTGTCTTGAATGCAGATGTCTTTTTGTGATATTTGTTCTCATTCCTTCATGTGGAAGGATTAAACTGAGGCAGTTTAATCTGGAATTAACAAAGGCATCTCACTAATTTGCTTGAAGTAGGCTATTTTTCTGGGGTTTTTTAGGGGTTGTGTTTTTTTGTTTGATTTGGGGTTTTTTGTTTGTGTCGTTTTTGTTTTTTTCTCTGAGAAGAGAGAATAGAAGCTGTATTGATATATATGATGAGAAAGTGTACTGAAGTGACACTTTACAACAGAAGACATTTCCCTTCATTTTCCTTACACAGCTAATGCACATTTTCCTTAGCAAGGACCTCTACAAAGTATATTTACTTTTGTGGGATTCACACTGCAATTAAAACACTCGGTTCAGGCATTTGCATATGGCTCAGCTTTTAGCCATCCACTTCAGGGCCAAGATGATGATTGCAGGTCACCCTAAGACAGGCACTAACTGTCTAGTCTTCTGAAGGACTCCACAACCACACACACCTGATGACCACTTTGACTGATTCTTATTGGGACTGGTGAAACTTTAGGTACCCGTAAGCTTTTTCTCAACGCTAAATCCCACTTGTCTGACTGAAAAGCATTTCTCCTCAGCAAGTGTGTGAAGTGGTTCAAATAAAGAAAGAAAAAAGTTTTCTTTCTTTTTCATAACCAATAACAAAGAGTTAAGCTATGCATAACATTTTCTTCTTCAGTTTTCAGCAAACTGAGCAGTTATAAAACAATTATACTTACATTTCTTGACCTATAAGCAAACCTCCACATGCTCTCTTTTTCTCATTGAGTCTTGCTCCAAGATTTTAAAATGCAGGTGCCCCATTAAATTGGGACAGACAAGGTGTGTTAAACTTCCACAGATGAAGATGTGAGCTTTCTTATCATTAAAAATTAAGATGATCATCCAACTTCCATTCATCTTCATGGTTGACTACCAAGTGAATCTGAGTATCTTTATGGACTGTGAATTTGTGTTCAAATTGAGTCTGGTTTTGAAATATTTATCTTGGTGGTGAACATGCAATTTACTACTAAGGAAATGTAGTTGGATAAGTTAAATCTTCTGTATGGTTTTCTGTATTTAATGTCTTCTATCTCCACAGAATATAGGTTACTTTTGAAGGTAACAACATATAAATTGGTGATTTCAGGGTCCTGAAGTAAATCAGAAAATAAATTAGAAGAGTATGTACTTCAGACTTCTGGAAAACAGATTTTGGCTTATCAAGGGAGTTAGGTTAGGCCTTGTCAGGAAGCAGTTCTAAAGGGAAAAAAATCTCAGAAGGTCTTTTATGGACAACTTCCTCTAAGCAGAATGAGTATAGGCCTATCCTGTAGAAAGGAAAATAAGATGATGTAAGGAAAAAAATCTTGCCTAAGCAGGCAATCCTCAAGAGAGATTAATTCAGAATTTTTATATATATATATATTATATATATGCACATATATACATATATACATACATATATATGCATATATGATACAAATATATACATACATATATGCATATATGAGATGCAAGTGAGAATGGGCTTTGAATGAAGAATAAAAGAACATTGTCATATACGAAAAGTGCTGGAAAATCAAAGACTAACTGCACATAAAGCTAGGAAAGGCAATCAGGGTCACAAGAAGAGCTATATTATTATCAAAAACATAGGGGAAATGGGGGATACTCATGACGAGGCAGGTGCATTAGTCACAGCAATCACAATAGTGGCTGAACTAGCAGATGTCCTTTAACCTGAGTTTTCACCAGCAAAGGTTTTTATCCTTTTATGCCCAGAGATAGGGTTCAAGAAAATGAGGAATTACCAGAGGTGGAAGAAGAAAAAGTCAGAATCTCTTGATAGAAACCAGTTCCTCATTTTCTCTTTAGCCTTATTATCAATATCATCCTGTAGAGGAGAAAGAAAGCATGCCTGTCAAAATGCAGGTGAGGCCACACAAGGAGCATACACTTGACACCAGGGCTGCAATTTAAAGGACCTTGACAAGACCGAAGAATGTGACAAACTGTAACCTGACTAACCTTTACAATGACAGAAGAAGTCCTGCAACCAAGAAAGACAACTTCAGCCCTAGACAATTTTGGAATAGAATTTTTCCCACTGAAATACACAAAAAATTAACCAAATTTATAATTAATGGAATCATCCTTTAGTAGATCTTCCATGGATGTATAGAGATGGGGTCAAATATTCAAATGAAGCAATTTAGTTTTACATATCATTAAAACAGATTTTAATAGGAAACTCTAAGATATCACAAAGACTTTTTAATTAATCTCAGTAGAATCTGAAGTCAATAATTATATATAATTGATTTAATTTTTATTTTCTTCATATAGAAACAGATTTTTTCTTCATCAAGACACTTCAAAAACTTAGGTAAAATATCATACCATATATGAGAACACTGAGAGGTCCTATCCAGAGAATTTCTAAAAAAAAACAACAAACTGTTTTAAAGAATATTTGTATCAAGAATCTTATTAAATAGGAAGTGTTGGATTATTCTTGGTCATTGGGAAACCATTTGTAGACAGTTTTAACCCAAAGTCAGTTCAGCTTACGACACAGCTCCCCGAATTGTTATATTGGCAAAGTGAGGCAGTGAATTTTGTGACAGGTACTGGAACAAGAGGTTTTCGAGGATGAACTTCTCAAGATCTGTCTGAGTCAAGACTGAAGGCAGCTATGTGGAATTGCCTTAGCTTAAGTGAGTTTTCTTTTATGAAAGTCTGTCTCAGTGCAGTTTCTGTTGAACCTACACCTGTTTTTTAGGATCTCCTATGAATGAATGCCCTGGGAGTGGTATCTCTCCCTAATGGACTCAGAAAGCCTTCCAGTTCAGATGACTGTGTGTGAACACATGTGAATAGAAATGTACCCCAGCACATTTAGAAGCAACAGTTACTTCTCTTTGCTCAATATGGACTTTAAGTGCTTTATAACATATAATTTCTGTACTTCTTTATACCCTCCACAGCAGAACAATAAATGCATCTCTCTTCTAACTGCAGATAATGACCAGAGATGGAAGCTAACAGATCAGCCTTAGGGTAGTAGTGTTTTACTCAGTGATTCCTTACCATGAGTTAAGATTTAGCTGTGACACCAATTTAACCTAACATATTAGATGAGAGAAACAGTAGTTTCTTGTGAAAGGGAAGTTTAATTTAATGGCAGTACATTTAAATTAACTTTTGTCATTTAGGTACCAAACTCTGTTTTAAGAATTCATTTCCTGGTGCTGGGCAATACAGGCACTTTTATCTACTGTACACAACATTCACTGATGCAAGATATTTGTTCTGATTGGTCTATATCTCATAATAGATCATAAACCTCACTGATTTTCCCATAAACAGGAAATATTGCTATCATGCACCAGCCTCAGAAACAGACCCACTCTAGAGCCGATATTCTCGATAGTCTATGTGACATTTTGAAGTGAATGTTTCCAGTTTTAGAATTGTATCTTGCTACAACATTATAATAGGTATAATATGCTATATATTATGCATATAATATGCTATATATATATATAGGTATCATTGCTATAACATGATAATAGGTATTATCCTGATTTTTTGTATTCTCAGCTTTGAAGTATCAATCCAATATCGTTTTGTGGTTTTTTTTTCCTCAATGAACTTAATTTTCTGTTTTCTCTAAATGCATTTTATTACATAATACATCAAACATTATCTCATAGTAAATATATTTTCCATTTCCTACTGGAAATAGTAGCATTGAGATGGTTGTGACCATGTTGCTGAGGTCAGACTAGGCATTTAAACATCTGTAAATCAGCTGGGGGCGGATTTCATTGCTGTTAGTGTTTTATTCTTTTACAGCAAAGTTGACTTGATGAGTTCTGCCCAGGGCAGTTTGTACCTTCGGGATAATGATTGATCATCTCCTTCAGTGGGTCAGAGACACTTGGTTTGGGTGCCAGATAAACTAGACTGAAAAAAGGTCGAATGGAATTGAATTTTTTTGAAAAATGACCCAGTGAATATGTTTTGTTTACCCCTTAGAAAAGAAATGTGGAAAGACATATGATGTGTCTTAAAACATGTAAAATGGAACTTCACAGATGGAGGAAATAGTTAATTATCCATGGCTATAGTTCTTATAATAACATATAATAAACTTTAACTGCAGCAAGAATGATTTAGGTTACACATTGTAGAAAAACTTTACATTGACAGAAGAGGATGCACATATTTTTCTGTGGAGACTGATGAAAGAAATTCCTCTTCTGAATTTTTCAAGCAACAAGTTCTGACAATCTAACAGAGAAAGTTTAGATTTTGAAGAAACAGGACTTTGTCAGAGACTTGGATTTATTATTTTTTTTCCTCTATTCCTTTATGATTCTATGAGAATTGTGACACCACAGTGGGGATTATTGTCACAGTTAAAGCAGGAAAGCCATGTCAACTCAACATATTAACCTTAAAAATTCTTGTACATCAATCAAAGAAATGTATTGTTTCATAATTGATTATCATTGATTCATTGATTTTATATCATTCCAAAAATAGGATTTATTTAGCTATCACCTCTATTAGTATACAGTTATACATACACATAGAAGACATTACAGGATACATAATCTTGATAATTACAGAGCCCAACTCAGACCTTCTCCATTGTGTTCCACATGTTTCGTTTTGTATGTATTAATAACAACTTATTGGGCTCATTGCTGCAATTTCAGAATGCAAATTTCTTTGCTCATGTAACTTGGAAAAAAAGAAAGAGTTCTGATGTTCTCCCACTTTTCAACCAGGATGAAATATCATGAAATATAAATTATACTTTACATGATTTATATGATAAAACTTCCACACTTCTGAAGTATCATAATTGTATGATTAATTATTGTAGGGTTCAACAGAATTAACAAAAAGTAAAATTTGCAAATGGAAACAGTATGATCAGACAGATGCTATATGAACTAAAACAATATTAATTAATATAATCTTGTATTACAAAACTAGTAATTCCTTATATTGTGCACATTTTCTTCTGGAAAAAGAAGTTCCTTGGCACACAAAAAATGTTAAGTACATTGTCAATTTTCTAACTGCTAGGTTAGTGGTTTGTTAATATCAGAAATACCTCTACAGTTTCTTAGAGACCTCAAAACACTTTGTCAGTGGTGGCAACTAAACACAGGATTGTTTGTGTCAGGATGATAGATTTACTCTTTATCTTTAAAAAGTTATGCTTTGTCTACTACAGCTCTTATATAAAATATTCCAACATTTTGTTTGCTCTAATTTAATAATAGTTTTGTTCAATAATAGGTCTTGTCAAAAGTTGGCAAAATAGTGTTTTTCTTTTCAAATATTTTCCTACACTGAGCCACATTAAAAAGCCTGAAGCAACTTTGTTTTTCAAGATTACAAATTATACACTACTACTGATTGTTGTCTAGGGTACTACCAGGACACTTCAGCTCAGAACAAAATAGAATATTTCCTCCCTCTACTGAGTATAGACCACTTTAAGTGGTAACATTGCTTCATATATCTCCCTCCCTAGTGTAAGAGGGAAGGAGTGTGATTTAGAAGAATCTTTTTCTGGGTATAACAAAAATTGTTCCTACCAAGTTTTACAAAATAATTTATTTTTTAAGTCAATTAATTTAGTACATTGACTTGAAAAATAAATAGTTTTGTGGAAACAATTACCCAGTATTAACACATTATTGGGAGACAGCTATTTTCAGCAAGGGTGAATATTGTTTTTCTGTTTGGTTTTAATCATTGAAGGTTTTGTTTGTTTGGTTGGGTTTTTTGTTTGTTTTGTTTGGGGATTTTTGCTTCATTTTGGGGTTTTTTAATGGTTTTTTTAGTGGGTTTTGCTGTTGTTGGTTTTTGTATGTCCCAGTTTCAGCCTCCACTCCTTTAATTTAATCTACCTGTGTTTGGAGGCAATAGCTACAAAAAAATCTCAAGCTGTCTTAGCATACAAAACACACCTCATTAGCAACAAAGACTGGCGCGAACATTTGCTTTGAGGCCGTGTTGGCTTTGCACTCTCTTCAAAGTTGAGTTCAAAGCCCTGATCCTGATAAAAGAAATAATGACAAGAGGGCAGAAGCATTCAATGCACTCAGCAAAGGCCACTTTTTTTAACATGTTCTATTCCCATTTGGGTGACAGATAAGTGCTTAAATTCTCAGAGAGCTCTCTGCATTAGCTAGTGAGTTGTTGAAAATCTGGAGATTAATGCCACTGGATGCTAAACAATTCTGAGTCTCTGACATTTATTATCAGGTCTGTCTGGGAACTAAAGCTTGTGAAAATGGAGTTAGGTTGATTTAAAAATAATCTCAATCACTATTTTTTTGTGCAAAATATGTTTTTTCTGTAAATAAAATAACTATCTGATACTTCATTTAGAAAGAGCCAAACTGTTACAGTTTTCCCCTCCCTATTTGTTGTATTAATGAGATACCAGAGTGGAAGACTTTCAGTTAGTGCTAAATTGGGATAGAATAGCATAGAACAGAATAATTCCAGCTGGAATGGACCTACAGTGATCATTTAGTCCAACAGACTGACCAATCTAGGGCTGACCAAAAGTTAAAGCATGTTACTAAGAGCATTGTTCTTTAAGTGTTTCTTAAACACTGACAGAAGAGTCAATGGGATACCAACCACCAACCACCAAACCACCAAATACCAACCACCTCTCAAGGAAGACAATAATGTATGTGACAGAGCATAAAAGTCAGGTGCACCAGATGTTTATGCAAACAGTCTTTTCATTTCTTGAGTATGGGTAAGGATTCAAAAGTGAATTAGTGTGCTTAAGTATTTCATTAGTTAGAATTTTGTGATGAAAAATTACTGAAAAACCAAGTTTCAAGAAGAACAGAACTAGGAACCTTTGTCAATCACATTAAAGAAAACCACAGTAATCTATAGTTGTCGATTAGCTCCCTTGATGATGAAAGTTCTCCTTAGAAAATATTTGTTAATCATTATGAAAAAAAAGTTGTATCTTTCCAGCTATTTGATAATTATTCTTTACATGGTTTGTAAGCAACTGCTTTCCTTAATTACTCTGAAAAAAATTTCTTTAAGTTGATGAAATTAGAATCTGAAAGAAAAGATGACATTTATTGTGCAGTCTTAAACAGAATGCTTGATACAGGATTTTATTGGGCTAAATATAAAAAGCAGCTATCAAAGCCAAAGCATATGTGTAAAAGTACATTATTACAGCAGTAATGAATATAGAGTAAGATAAAATATTTTTTGATAACAATACGGTGTCTACTTGTAAATTATTTACAATATAGGAATTTTATTGAGAAAGAAACCTCTAATGTCATGTAGTACAACCAAGTCCCTCAAATTATTTGAAGAAAGCATGTTCCTTTAAGAAATACATGCTAAGCAGATTTAAAATCTGTAAGAATACCTGAGAAAAATTAAGTCCAAATACAGGCTTCATCTTTTACAAGGTTAATCATAGTCCAGTTGAGCTAGTTTTCAGGCTCTTTCTAAGGTTATGGAAATCTCAAGAAGAAGAATGTGCTGAAGTCTAACAAGGTTCATAAACTCCTCATTCAACAGTTCCCAGGCTCCAGAGCATGTATGAGACTAAGTGTCTGCCCTAATGATTGTTAAAATTTCTGTGTGAATGTGCTGAGTACTTTTGAATATCTGAGGTTCTGAAAATCACTTAACTGATTATAAATTTTTCATGCTGGGAAGATTTTTGTGAGATGCTTTTAATTTGAAATACCTCACTTTACCTTTGGTAAAGTAGAAAGGAAAGGTGATTGATTCCAAGAGCAATTTGACTGCAAGGAAAAACATGCAAAAACTTCTAAACTTCTGGGATGAGACAAACAGTACTATAAACTTCAGTTTCCAAAACCATTTTTGAAATAGATACAACGAAAAGGATGAATACTTGAATATTTCTGTCTCACTTATGAAAACTGTATATAGCTATAATTTTTTGGACTGAGTGTAATAATAGAAGAGGATGCAGGGAGACCTCCCAGAAGTCATAAGCAACTTCCTTATGAGGGTACGTGGAGGGGCAGCACAGATCTCTCTTCTCAGTGACAGGATCTGAGGCATGATGCTGAGTTAGGGGAAATATGGGTGAGATGTACAGAAAAGATTCCTCACCCAGAGGGTGGCTGGCAGCTGGAACAGGCTCTCCAGGAAGTGGTCAAAGCCTCAAGGCTGGCAGAGTTCAGGAAGTTTCTTGACAATGCTCTTTGGGAAATGGTGTGAAATACTCTTGGGGTATCCTGAGCAGGGGCAGGAATTGAACTTTTATGATCCTTGTGGGTCCCTTTCAACTCAGCATATTTTACAATTCTATCATTCCCTACCTATATCAAGCAGAATTGCACTCTGGGCCTGTAATGTCAACAGACTATTTCCATGGATCCCATGGGTCCCAGTGGACTTTTATTCAGGCCTTTACTTCTTGTAGATTCAATACTGCAACTTGATTTCTTAAGCAGGTGTACATCTGTGAATATGTACGTAATTCCTTCTGAATTGTGGCTGTGATATACACATATCAAATGAGAACTGAATTTTTATTGTATTTAGTTTCTATAGTTCTCTTGTGTTCTTCCTTAGCAAAACTAAACTTACTTCACCTCCACTTTGCTTCAGTCGATAAAGCTGCTCTTTTTCTCATATTTTCTTATAACTAGATGTAACTTAGCCCTCAGTTAAATTGTTTAATGCAGATCATTCCTCCCTTTGGAATAGAGAGAGGTTTGCTATTTCCCAGGCTCCCTCTTCCGCTCTGTACCTGTCAAAGGATGGCCTTAGAGTTAATGAATCCAAGACAGCAGAAGCCAAAATGTTGCTGACGACAGCTTTCTGTCTTAATTCCAAACAGTGTTGGAAAATTAAATTTGTGAATAGTCCTATATTATCAGGTGCAATTTAGATTGATTTGCAGTGTGAGCAGGTCACATCTGTGTTTCAGCAATCAAGAGCAGTGAATCCCTAGTGAGCCTTTGCTGACTATATGCAAGGTAAGATTAAAGCAAATTTTTTATTCTTTTCCAATAAGTACACAAAAAGAAGAAGAGTTATATACTGTAGAAAATACAGGTTTCAGATAATGTGATTAAGCCATCGAAGATAATCTACTTTCCTCAATGTTTGTGAACTGAATCAAAAGGTAAGTTCCCATCAAGCAATGAGATTTATATGATGAATATTTTCAACCTGAAAATAACTGGCATATAGATCCTGACACTGGGCTCAAGGTGGGCACAGTGTGATAAGACAGCCTTTCTAGCACCCAGAGAATTCCCCATTTAAGTCTCAGAGGTCAGACACTTTTCAGCTGCTCAAACGCATGTTTGTCCTCAAAGCAGAGATGTGTTAAATTTCCACAAAAAACTTCAACTCAATGAATATTCTAGATGTCAGTAATCTTAGGACCTTATAATATAGCCTAGCTTCTGTCTAACTCAAGAAGTGTGAACAGGAAAATAAAAGAGAATCAGTTACATGCTATTGACCACATTTCATATGATATCATATAATAATAAAAATTAATTGTCAATACTTACAGAATTACCTAAAATTTTCTTTATATTGAACTCATGCTACATCTTATAAAACAGTCATGAAATTTAAGTTTCTTTTTTTTTTGTCATTACTATTGGCTTATATACATCCAAGTGAAGCCATCCTAGTTTTCATTTGAACTTGCTACATAGTTGGCATATTACAGCTCTGAACAACTTGAAAGGTCTAGCTCTATCAACCATGAACCTGAAATGCAATTTCTTTTACCAGCCAAAGGCACTTATATTTTAATACTTATTATGCAGTTTTCTCACATTCCAGTATTTGATGGGATAAAAAAACTCTAACACACTCTGTTGCTGATTTTTTTAAAAATCTCATTTCTGGCCTCAGCTGATTACCATTTTTATATAGCCACTTCTGTTTTTCCACTTAACATTTTTGGACCTTTTTTCTTAATTTTTATTTTATGTCTATCTATCTGTACATCTAACTAGCTAGCTATCAATCTAATCTATCTCTGTGTAGGTGTGTATGTGTACACACCCACATTGTTGCAGACTGACTTCCAGAATAAAGTCTCACGGAATCTTTAACCCAGGCACTCTAAAAACAGAGAGGGAAGCATTTTCTCATTATATGAAGCAATCACAGTGATTGCCTTAACTTATAGAAATAGTAGTTATCCACTTATTGCCTCCTTATTTATACTTTTTAAAGGCCTGAGCAGATATTGCTAAAAGATACTGTGTGTGCCTGCAGTCTGGGCCTCATCATGAGGTTTGCATCAGCTGTGATTGTTCTATGAGAAAATCCCTATTGAGCACACAGAAAGGTTGGGACAAGGCTCAGTTTGCCACTGAAAATAATAGTTAATAGTAATTATCTACCTGAAGATAGAAGAGGATCATCTGTGTGTGCATAAGCAAAGCTTAGCTTTTCTAATTCCAGGAAAAAAAAAAAAAAAAAAGGAAAGCAAGCTATTACTCTTTTGCAGCTTTGTGTAGTTTTCACTGGTTTGCATCTTGAGTTCCATATGGAATATTTTTCCCACAGAAGATTGTCTTTAAGTATCAAATCAGCCCAGCAAGACCCATAAAATTAGGATTATACCACTGGTCTTTGTTTTAATCATAAACAGCATGAGAACTACACTTTGGTAAAGGGCTTAGAGATTGATTGATGAAATGGGCTATACATTAACTAAGATAGTATTATTGCAAAATGGTAAGTTCTGCTCTGATCTAAAGTGTAAGCTGTCTTTATTCTATTTTTGTTTTAGTTGACTTGTGTCACAGTAGGGGCTCAGAAATTTATATAAAATTCAAAGCATGATTGAAATATACTTCATAAATCAAGCCTTTTCTTGCCACTCTATTATAATATGTGACTTTTGAAATCTCAAAAATGGATTGACCTATTTTTATGTTCATTTTATGTTGCAAAACTATTTTTCAAACATGTTATTAGGCTTTAAGAGTTCTTGGATGTGGTCTGACTGTATAAATTCCATACTTTTTATACACAATCCTTATTTAGTTTTGCTCTGTGCAGAAATTTTGGCATTTGCAGTTATGGTTCCCTCCTCTTCCCCCCATTTGCTGAAAATTTTGGGGCAAGAAGCTATTTTCTGTAGTTCACACAGAGATTAACATTTAGTTCATTATTCTGTGAAAAATGTTTAGTGATCCCTGAGTATTTCTATGTACTATGGAAGTGCTGTCATTAAGTTTTCTTTCTTTATAAAATTCAAGTCTCAGGAGCATGCTGAAATTACTATTAATATCTTCCCTCTCATGGCTGAGTGAAACCATGGCATCTGTATGGAGGGGTTTATAAGTATTGCATTCATTTCATTTTGGAGACTTGGTCTCCAAAAGGAGAGGTTTCGATAAACTTATATAGCTCAGGGGCTTCTCTGTAGAATTGAGTTCTGCCCCCTTTTCTAGTTATAATAGTGACCCTACTGAAGTCTCATAACATCTTAAGCCCCAGAAAAAACAAAACTGACCTTGAACGAACATTGTAATATATGGAATTTTTTATTCTGAAAATGTTTTATCTTTCCTCCACCAATATTGGAGAGGTATTATTCTCAGTTACTAAAGTTCCCAAAATTACATGTGGGTTTGCATTAATCTGTTGCTTGTGGTTTTTACAGTTTTCCCTAGCTTGAGTAGATATTGTCTGAGAAAACATGTATGCCTACGTTACTGCATTGTGGTCTCTGATTTCACTGTGGATCACCAGGACTGGAGCATCTCTGCTGTGAGGAAAGGCTGAGAGGTGGGAGTGTTTAACTGGAGAAGAGAAGGCTTGGGAGCATATCAATACCTAAAGGGAGGGTGCAAAGAGGATGGAACCAGGTTCTTTTCAGCAATTCCCAGTGAAAAGCAATGGCATGAACTGAAACAAGCAAGCCTCCATCTGAACATTGGTAAACACTCTGTGAGGGTGACCAAGCACTGTCTGAAGAGGCAACAGCCTCTATTCTTGGGGCTGTTTTATATATAACTAGATAGAATAAAATTTTCATCTTTTTCTTTGACCCCTGAAAGACTTTCAGGGCCCCTGAGATGGAAGTGATAGAGCAGTTTTGGTGGGCATTTGACGTCCAGCCATAGTTAAGACAAATTCACACAATGCTTCAAGAATTTGTTTCAGAAGAACTTGTGGATGTGTAAGAAATTACTAAACAAACAGAGATACAGGACAGGTCTCACATTTACCCTTGAAAACTTAATTCTAATGGAAAATCACCTCTACTGTGGCATTGGAAACCTTTGTTTTGTGAATGTATATGTTGTCACAAGTGAGAACCAAGATAAATATGTTTTATTAATAAAATGTTATACTTTCATGCCATTGCCCTTAGTAATAACATCAAGATAAACTAATAAATTGAATAAAATATCTTTCATGAAATCTGTCTGCAATTTCCATAGGGAATTTCCAAGAGTAGAATCTGGTATTTTGAATATCTCTTTCACAGGGGACTTTTTTTTCCTCTATAGACTACATTATATGTTAGTATTTAAACACAATGTATTGTTTTTTAAGAGAGCTTAGGTTTAATGGGTGCTGACAAGGGTTTAATGGCTTTTATCCATCAAGGGAATTTTAGAAAGCCTTTACCCAGCATAATTGGTATTTCTTAGTTACCTGAAGACCAATTACCATTAGTTACCTGGTGATCAAATATACTTTTGCTGTCTGCTAGAACCCTGGCAAGTCTCCATCTGAATTGTCTAATCTCCCTTTGAGGTGTCCAATCATTTGCTCTTCTAGGTCTCAGTTTTCATTTAGAGCCCTGTCCTTTTCGTCTGTTTCAGCTGGTTGTGTGTTTTATCTTCAACCCCTTTGTAGAAACTTAAGCTTAGGTAGAAGTTTGTCTCTTCATGTAGCAGCTAAGAAACACACGGACTATGTAAGAGTTTTGTAATCACTTGTTATTTTGGCCAGCAAAAGACACTTTCAGGTCTAGAAAAAAAATAATTTAAAAAGTGTTATAGTGTTTTTTCTTGCTCTTATTTCCATAGGCTTCTCAGCATGCTTTGATCTTCACAATCCCTAGTACAATACAGGGGTCTGCCACTTTTTCTCTAGTTGTTTTAAATCTTGGTGCAGCTATTTGTATATTTATATCTTTCTCTTTTCTAAGTTTCTTTCATGTCTATTGAGAAGCTTTCCACTTACTGTTTTCATCTACTTAATTTAAGGATTCATTGCTCACCTGTGTTGTGTAATCACCATCTGACACCAGATGATATGGGGCATCTCTGTTACCTCCTTTATAGACTTGAAAAACTGTAAAGCAAATTATTTACCTTAGGGAGCTACAGCTGATTGAAAGATCATAAAAATTTAGTGATTTTTCCACTGTTAATTATACTCAAGGTATAAAAATTGCTCTTTTGAATTTATGTCAATTGGGTAGAGAAGACAACAATATACTATGTTTAAAATTAAATGTACAACCTACTAAAAAGTTGGTCATTTTACAGAGTTCAGTGTCGATATAATATGTTGTTGTTATTGTCGTTTTGTTCCTTTTTGTAGTAGAAGAGTTGGATATCTGGCAACATTTTCACTGAGGAAATTGTTTCATTCAAGATGGTCCTTGGAGAACAGATTCCTTGCCTATGGTGACGTTTTGTGCAATTTAGATGTCTGTCCTGGTTTAGGGAAAATCTGGGAGGAAACTTCTGACTAGGGTTCTTCTAGAAAGCGAATTCATGTGGCCCCTCCCCACCCCACTGAAAAAGATTTTTTTTTTGAGAAACATGAAAAAAACTGTTTACTTAGCAAGCAAAGTACTGAAAAACATGAAAAATTAAATAGTATAAAACAATGTAACCTCTCGTTGTTCTGAAGAGGTGGCAAATTCAGAGAGTCCTTGTGGGTGTTACTCAGCTCACTCAGTCCCTTACCAGTCTCCTCTGCACTGAAATTACCGCATCCTGGCCCTGGTGGGCCACAGGTGTGAGCTCCCAGGGCTTTTCTGGGCTTTCGGTCCAGGACAGGGCTGAACAGTTCCAAGAAAAAGAAAAATCACCATCCAGGGATCTTATCTGCCTCAGCTAGGTAAAAAACTATCAGAAACCAAAGGAGAGCTCTGTCACAATGTCTGTGCTGCAGACAACACAGTCTGGGAGCAGGAATGCAGGGAGAAAATGCAGTTTCTGAAAACAAACTGGGGCCCTCATATCTCACCACTTTGCCTTTGGAACCGTTCTGAAGGCACAGAACTTAATATCCAGCATAAACAGAACAGATGATTTGGGATACAAGCACCATAAATTCACCCTAAGACAACGTCTGATACAAATACCTATTTATCTTATCTTATTCTTGAAAGATAACTGAAAGCTCTGGTTTTGTAGGTCCCGTTCTTGTTTGGTTGTACAATGTAATTTTTGAAAATTATGGACCTACCCCACATTATTTAATCTAATTCTTCTTGGAACTGATATTTTTGCTCTCTGTTCTTTTCTGTAGAGATTAATTCCACAACTTAACAACATTGTAAAAAATCCTTTTTCATTTCACTTCTGTTCTTTCTATATACTGACTAGTGAGTAGTGAGTAGATAAGTGATCCCCAATGAATACACTCTAATAGTGCCTTATTTTATATATATGTAAATATTTGCCCAAATTAAATACCTAGCCTTCTAAATACATGTCAGAAATCTATTCATTCCTCTATTTGCTTTGTCTCCTTTATGTTATATTTACTGCTTTATCTTTTTTTGGTCTTCCTGGTAAAACTGGTCACCGCATTCAGGATGTGGATAAACCAGGCCATTGTACAGTGGTGCTGTAATATTTCCTGCCTTATTTTCAATGGCTATTCTAAAAATTGTTAGTTTCTTATTTGTGTTTTAGCCATTGCCTAGCTCACAACTGTGGCTTGCAGAGAAGATATTTTCTCTATGATTCTTTCCTAATACTTCCAAAGTTCTAAGCAGTTTCATACCGCTCTTGGTTTTGTAAAGGTTTTATCATCAGCAGTTATACTTCTGGTAAGCAGTTCTTGGAATATTTATGGTCATGAGGTCTTTAAAATCTCATTCCTAAATGTTAGTTGTCTATTTATTCAGAGTTATTGTGGTAGAATAATCAGACTTATTTTTTGTCTGCATTATTTTCTATTTAGAGGTATAGAATATACTCTGAGTACATTCACATCATCAGCAAACTTTGTTATTTCACTTTTTACTCCTTCTAAAAGATCACTCCCTCATTTTTTGAGTGCCACAAACCTCATTTGTCCCATTGGGACGTGTCCCTTTGGGACACCTTTCATTGGTCTAACTTCAAACTGCAATTTTCTTTTTTTTCCCCCAGTACTGTGAATTCAAAATTACTTTATTCTTATCTAGCCACGGTTTAATTTCTTATGAGCTTTTAGTGAAACAAATTTTTGAAATCTCTTTGAAACCCAAGTACATTTAATAGATCATAACATCTTCATACAACTATTCTCAGAGTTAAAATATATGAGGAGGACTATTTTTTTCTTAGGGAAATATTTCCCAGAATACCTTGTTTATACACATATCTCCTAATTTTATTCTTTAGACATTGATCTGCCTGGTATGAAGGTTAGCCTTTCTGGGCTATCTTTCTTTGATATCCCCATGGAGCTTTTAATCATATTGTCACATTTGCTACCTCTTGGTATAGAGAATGACTTAAATGATAAGCTGTACACTGCAGCAATTTCACATCTGAGTTCTTTTAGAGCTCTTGAGTGAATACCATCTGCTCCTGGCAGTTTGTCACTATTCAGCTTGTTCTAAATCCTCTTACAGTGTTAAAGCAGTTAGAGACAATTCCTCAGTCTCCCCTTTTGTAAAGAATGACTCAGTTGGAAACCTCAGCTCCAGGCTTCATGAGTCCTTGCCTTTCTTGAACCCTTCCTTTATATTATGGTTGGCAATTAGAATTAGTGGTTATGTCTGGACTGGCAAGAAGTTCAGACCAATCTGTGTACTGATGCAACTCTTGCTGAGGTCCTGCTACTCCACTACCCATTTTTCAGTATCCTTGTTTTTTGTAAATAAATAGATAAATTTATAGGTCTAATTCTGATTCTAGTCCCATGGACTGAACAGCCACCTGGCATGTATTAGGTACACTCCCCTTCCAGATTAGTTTCTTTTGAAAGTAATCTAGTTCATGCACTCCACGATCGCGCTCAGCCTGGAAAAAGGGATGGTGGAAAATGTTCATGTTCATGAAGATTCCTCCATGGTGTACACAGCTGATGTCACACATTGATTCAAACAGACAAAGTCCTGGAGATCAATTGAGCAAAAGGAGACAAAGTGACAGAGAGAGAGAGGGGGGGAAAGAGATAACTCTTCTAAGTGGATGTCTAGGAAAGAAAGTGGTGGAGGGTCCCCAAGGTGAACATATTTCCTGGGTATCCTCTCCAGTGCAGCAGCATCATCCAATAATTCTTTGGCCGTGGTAACTATAGAGTTTTTGTCAGAACTCACTCAAACTCACTCCCTATTAGGTTTGTTTTGTTTGCTTTTTTTTTTTTGCAGGGGGGAGAATGGGGTTTTTAGTCTGGTTTGATTTGTTTGTTTGTTTTAGTTTTGTATAGATTTGTTTAGATTTTTTGGGGGAGGTTGGTTTTTTAGGTGGGGAGGAGGGCTGTCTATAGTGTTTTCAACACTGATTAGAGCACATTTTATTAGGGACAGTTAAATGATGATTGGGTTTTAAATTTTTTGCATGCATTTTATTGGGTAAAGTGAACAAAATGTAAACCCTAATGCAAAAGATGTAATCCAAGGGCAGAAAAGAGGAGAAGGAAGAAGTGATTCTTGTGTGAGTGCCCTGAGAGCTAGGTGTAGGAATAATATTTGGATTTAAGAGTTAAGGCCATAACAACGACAACATGAGCTCCATTGGGAAAATTACTGCCCAGAATCTCTGGAAAACAGTATCACAACAGCTTGACTGGAAGAGCAGAGAGGTGGATGCAGGGGAAGGTCAAGCTCCTGAGCTGTACCAGAAGGCCATGAGCTGCACAAGGGCATCGTGCCCACTGAGAGCAGGGACTGTACAGAGAAGCTGCACTCTTGATCCAAACTGCAGCCTACCAGTGCATCTCTGCCTGGGGGCAAGATACTGGCCCTGTTGTTTCTGAAAAACAATTAAAAAAAAATTAAAAAAAAATTGAAACAAGATACTTTATTTTTTTATTTTGATATATAAGGATATCAAGACAGCAATATGCTTATTCTGTCCACTTAACAACTATTTGTTTTTAAGGTTGTTTTTCTATTAATCTTTTCTTTTTAATTTTCCAATAAATAATTTTGCTTTGTGCTATTTTGAATGCAAACTAATTTTTTTATAATTTTATTTCTGAAATCTGTTTACTTCTATTTTTAGCAGTCATAATTTTCTATATAAATATTTTGTCTTTTCACTCCAAACTTTTAATTCTATTTTCATTAAGTTTCTGTCTTTGGACATTTTTCTTTTCAGAAGTTTAAGATGCATTGCTGTTCCAGGTTTCTCTCCTTTATAAGAAAGTGGGTTTGGAATGCATATAATTTGAGGCAGCATATGGTATAGTAGTGAATTGTAGTCAGAAAGGCATACAGAGAGGTACAATTAGTTTCCAATTTCCATTTGAAAGTCAGTGATAGCTGGTTGATTCTAGCCCTCCCTATGCCCATTCCACTCCACACCTGCCCCAGCTTTGGGGATCACCTACCTTTTATTTAAGCAGCATGACACACAAGTTTTGAAGCACATTAAAGTCCTTCCTCTGTTTTTAATCATTGGGAATGACACATTCAAAAAAGCTGCTCAGAGGGAATGGGGTTTTAAAATTTTAATTATATTTCTATAATTTTTGAAACAGAATCTAACTTATGAGGATCCAAATAAAAAAGCCATTTAATACTTGAATGGGTCCAAAATGTGGTAGTCTCTGTTTCTGAGCTCATAAAACAGTTTTGGTTATTGCATATCTGACATATGCATCTTTCTTGGTATCTCCCTCGGGTGTTCTGACATTAGAGAGCACAGTGCTTGGTACACTGCTCACCAGCTGGAATTACAGAGACAGGAGCAAACAATGAAGGCAGCATACATGTTCTGACCCAACTTAAAAAGTGATGTTTGTTCTTGAATGCTTTTTATTTTTTTTTTATTAAGTAATTAAATAGGGTGGTACAGTTGTGCACAGAGAGAATGGAGGTGATTTTGTTAGTGCATATTCCAGCACAGCAGACAGCAAAGCTCTTTCCCTGCTTCCCAAATGCCTAAAGTTCCTTGACCTTTTAAATGCATTTTGACCACTAGCTCTTTATTAAAAGATACAGATAAGTAGATGTTTGATTGACATTTCATTTATCTGGGAACTGAAAAGAATTATTTGAATGTAGAACACCATCATAATATGAACATAACTCTGTTGAAAGGTATCTGTTTTCATCTTTGAGAAAGAGAAATTCTTATTTTCTAAATTGACAATTCTTCCACATCACCTATTCACCTTATTCAGTTTTGCTATATTTGTCCTGGAGAGCTATCTAAATATTTCTTAGTGATGGTTCTAGTTATCCAAGGGAAGATAGTAAATGAGTAGGACACCAGAACTAAAACAGGTAAGTCAGTAAGTCCAACTATATATTTAAATTCTTTCTGTTAAAAAATACTTAAAGAATTCCAGTAAAAAAATCTAATATATGTAATGAATAATTATTGTTTTTTTCTAATTCTTTGGCTCACTGGGTGATGCAGTATGTGCCATGCCCCAATATTATTCTGCATTTTTTTACTTCTGCGTGTTGTCCAGTTTCCAGTAGCAACTGAACAAGCTTCTAGTAAATTAAAATTGATGGAAACTGAGAATTCTATATTTATTCAAACTGAGGTGTGTCTCTTAACATTAAGGATGATTGCAAGTCTCTTTGCAAATGTAGGTAATGTAGCTAGCATGATATCATCAGCAAGAGAAACATAACATTAATGAAATAAATGAATATTCTACGTAGTGTGTCTTAAGAGTGACCTTCAGAGAGTAATGGAATCTATATTCTCCTATTCACAGTGTTTTTATACTGTGAGTCTGGTGGCAAATGTCACCTGAGGAAGCTGTTAGGATTTTCAATGTTTCTACCATTAGACTGGTATTCTCTGATAATAGATTTTCTTTCCTTTTGAATGTCATCAAAAGAGAATAAGCTGGGAAAGGCAGGGAAGTATATGTGTGTTGGGGAATAATTTGTGAGTCAGTCTCTTTACAGCTCTCAGAAAGGCTTTGACTCAATTTGAATTTGAATTGAGAGTCTGAGGTACTTCATCTTTTAGGATCAAGTTACCTCTTTATGAAAGTACTTTTCAAAAATAAAGCAACACAGTACATATTTTGAAAGGAACTTGAAATACTGTCTAGAACCTTAAGACAGATGAACTGAAAAAGATTCAGACCATGCTGTTAGCCTTTAGAGCCTTGGGAGGGACTGCAGAGGAGTTCTGCAAGAAGCAAGCAGACAGGCCATGAAATCTGAGTGGTACCATGGGCTCCAAAGAGGACTTGAGCAAGGCCATGTAATTTCTGCTAAGCTTTTTGATTCATATCTTTTGAAAAGTAATGACATCTGAAAGTGGACAGGAAAAACATATGTATTTATGTTGTCAGCTGTTATTTCTGAGTAACAGGTGAAAATGCTATATCCAAAAGAAAGATATGTAACTTCAGTCTGTAACACAAGGACTGTGAGGCATTTTCTCTGCAGTTTTATCAGATTGTAAGTAAGGTTTAAACTCATAAGCATCCCCTGTACCTGGGCTCTGTGCCTCTTCAATCATTATAAAAAGCTTTAATTGGGTAAATGGATAGCTTAGGGTTTTACTGCAACTAAATTTCACTATCAGAGAAGCATCCAGACTTGAGCTGCATCCAGAATCAAAAGCTATGGTATTCAACAGAAACTGATAAGGTTTGCACCCCATTTGTGTTCTGAGATTCCTGAAAATAAGTTTCTCATTGCAATTTCTCTCTAGAAATCTCTTCAGATTAACTTTGCTTCAAAGAACATAAGGTATTTCTTCTTCAGGCTCCATAATTCACTCTTACCAAGAAAAAAAGGCACCTTTTTTCTTCTAGCTATTAAGACATAAAAAACTGGTAGACATCTGATATCTAAAAATTGGTTGTGAATTGTCTGTCTCAGAACCTAAAGCACTTGAATATATATTTTCACTTCTACAGCTCCAATAATTTCTGCCATTTTTACCTATGCAGTCAGAGAACACAGCAACAGCTGGCATAGCTCTAAGATGACAAGCATTTTTATTCTTGTTTAAATGCCATTGAAAATATTCCAAGTTTGAAGATCACTTTAAATTGGAAAAATCACATTTTTAGAGGCATGCCAAGCCTCTTGCACTAAAAACTGCTAAGAAACAGGCACTCATTTTCTGTTTGAGATCATGGGTGAGTCACAAAAGAGTCCAAATCCTTTACCTTTGTATTGTTCAAACAGTTTATATCCCCCCTGAAAAAATGGAACATATTTTTTGCAATGATTTTATTCTTATTTACTAAGTAACGTCTGTTTTGCATTTTTCTTTTCTAATGACTGATTAAATTTGACTGACTGACATGATTGTTTTTTCCATCAGGTTTTTAGGAAGACATTGCTGTTTTCTCCTTGCAAGGAAAATTATGATAATTTTTAAAAAATGTGATTATACCTAAATATGGCATTAGAAGTGTGTTTAAAGATGAACACCAAAAGAGTCTATAAATATTAGTTTTCTCCCATGCACTTACAATTAAAATTTACCAATTCTTCTGTCATATCTTTTCTTCATCACTTTGTTATAAGTAAAGTTAGGGATTATTGTTTAGTTTTACTTTCACTAATGGAAAATACAGTACCAGAGAATTGAAATTCCAAAATGTGCTACTACAAGAAGACCCAAACCGAATAAAATTTGGTGCCTTCAATATACAGTAAACTGAGGGGCCCAAACCTTTCTCATTTTGGGCACATCTGGGATAAGTTCTCCCCATATTATACAGGTTTAGTGTTATTGGTATCTTTATAAATATCATTCTTCTGTAAAAAGAAGTCTTAATTTTTTAATTCACTGAAGATTTGAAGGTTTCAATAGAAAATACACTTTTGAATTCCCCATAAAGACACATTATTTACAGGGCTTTGTACTGAAATAAAGCTTTGGAACTATTGCCTCCGAAAGGGCAGTAGTTTACCATGGCTTTACCATAGCAATATCCCTATAGAAAGAAGTTGTGCCAAAAATAAAATTGTCCCTTAAATAAAATAAAGAACAACGTAAACTTAGTGTCTGCAAGTTTTGCCACAAAAATGATGTTCCATGATATTAATGTCACAATTATTCCCAAAAATTTAGTAGTGTGTGGCATTCTGCTTTGACATTTCCACATTTTACAAGTGACTGGCTGGTTCTTTTGTTCTTTAACTGTTGATGACCTTGTTAATTTGGAGGAGAAAGTGTAGTTGCTAGCTGAAAGATAAAATGGTAAAAGGCTAAGACACATTACTATATTCCATTGTAGAGAAAATTATTTACCTTTAACTGTTAAGTGAAGAAGTGAAACATCTGAGAATCTGTTTCGTAATGGTTTTTCTTAACAGTGACCTGGAGTCTCAGAGCTAGATAAAACAAAATGATGGGCAGATTTTTGAATTGCTTTTGTCTCTCTTCTTGACCCAAGTGGCCTTTTAAAGTCCAGTCTGTGAAAGGAATCTTGAGGGTTTGAGGAGACAATTAGGAATAACCCAGTGATTAAGCAGCAAGAGATCTATGATGAGTGTGAATTTGTCATTTGTTCATTCATCTTTATAATATTTAGGGCTTACTTTTGCCTGGCTGTATGTTAATAAACTCCTGCCCCTGAAAGCCCAGCAGCACTCTTTATTTTTTTCTTCCTTCCCTGTCACCTGCAATTCCTTGTCAGTTTGTCACATGGTCTGGAGTATAAGAACCAAAAGCCAGTTCTCTTCACTATAATCCAGCAAGGTTTGAGTGACTTCAAAGTGGCCTTGTGTTCCTGAAGATAGATGTCTATGTTTCATGTGTCCTCACAGTCCCCTGGGTTATTCTTGAATCCCTCCTCTCATCCAAGAATGGGCAGTTTATAAATCAGGTGAGGTATGCAGTCCTTGATAACCTGTAAGTCCTGTACCTTGTAAATCTTGCTGCTGAGAGGAAGGCAGCTTTGTGTAGAGCCATATAAAATACAAAGTAATCTGAGAGCCAGATTTAATTCTTTGATGTACAGTTGGCATCACATTTAATGCAAAATCATCTATGGAGTCTTAGCACTGGGAGAGAAATGAGAGAAAGCTGTGAGTCATTTGCATATTCAAATTGCAGGGTCTGACAAAACTGCTGACAGGACCAAGCTATTAATGGGATTCCAGCACTGTCTAGAAATGGATACACAGCATTCATTTTATTCCTTAGTTTGTTATGATAGTTTTCCTTTAACAATCTGTGAATTAGCTAATCCTCACTCTGAAAGTGAAATTATTACATGTCTTTCCTGAATCGCTGGTCTTGTTTATTGGAAAAGGATTAGGAACATCTAGTGTCTGATTTCACAGCAGGTTGTATTTCAGTGCTTCCAGTGCTGGCTGTAAACCTTGTTTCTGAACAGCCCTTTGATCTGTATCCTGTATAAACCAATTCAGCCTGTGGCCCATAGTGACTTACTATGAAAACAGATAAAGCAAGATTTGAGTGCGCGTGTCATAGCTGTACCACTCTTCAGCATTTCCAAGATTTATCATTTCACATGAAGAAGGAGTTTGTATCACAGGTGGGGAAACATGTAAGGCTGGACAAATTTTAAGTCTTATACCATAAACATTGTAAAATGCTATGTTCACTTTCATTTAGTCAAAAATTCTTTAGAATTCAGATGTGAACACATCCGACTACAGGAGATCTGCTTCAGAGTAACAGGCACTGGCTCTTAAAGGTAGGCAGGTATTTACATGGGAGATGGACAGATGCTTTGAGGAGCAGATTTGTCAGTGACACAGGTCTGTCATGATCTGTGAACCACATTTGAAAAATCCAACATCATGGAAGGCTTAACATTAATTAGGAAAAATTTTTCGAGGTTAATTTCATGCCAGACATAGGATAAGGAGGAAGTCATGGACCACCCTTTGTAATTAAAATCAAAACTGTTTATTTTATTCATTTCTATTTATTTATTATTTACTTATTATTTATTATTTATTTAATATATTTTATATTTATATTTATATTTATATTTATATTTATATTTATATTTATATTTATATTTATATTTATATTTATATATTATTTNATATTTATATTTATATTTATATTTATATTTATATTTATATTTATATTTATATTTATATTTATATTTATATTTATATTTATATATTATTTTGTTTGTGTTATTTATATTGTTTAGCTTAAGATTGTTTAGCAGAAGAAGCTTAGCATGATGTCCAATACTAATAAGGGAAGCTCCAAGGAAATACTCTGTGTGCATGAATTTTACATTCTACTTTAAATATTCATTTTCTAATAATTTCTTAATCACAGTGGTTAGCACTGGAGAATATAATTAGTATTGGCAGCACTATGAACAGATCACTATTAACAAAATTACATCTCTTCTTATTATCATATTACCATGATGCATTATTATTATAGAATAACCTTTACTTAGTTACTAACCAAGAGTAATTATAGCAATTGATTTGAACATTCTAATTCAGTGAAGTTATCTTA
Source organism: Parus major (assembly GCF_001522545.3). NCBI lineage: Eukaryota > Metazoa > Chordata > Aves > Passeriformes > Paridae > Parus > Parus major. Next base: position 125,027,558 of record NC_031769.1, read on the forward strand.
CTTCCCTTTATGAACAAGCCACTGTCATCGTAGCCAGGTAATAGGATAGCTCACATGTATCAATGTACACAATGTTATTCAAACTAATTCCTTAAGTCAGAGTGTTCCTTCCTGTAGTTTTGCATAACTAAATGGCCATGGTAAGATTAATCTGAAGAGAAAATCTGATTGTCTTGACTAAGTGTTGAATCTGTGTCATTTGGTAGCAATGGTTACAGCAATGCACAATACTTAGTATGTGCTTAGTGTGAAGATTTGGCTGATGTTTTCTTGAAGATAGGCTGCAGAGTGAAAATACTCTCTCATTTTAGAGATTCAGAAAGCTTGGTGTTGTTTTTTATATGGGGTGTATCTCTTATTGTTGTAGACTGCTCTTGAATGTGTGAAATATTATTTTGCTTATAGAAAACAAAAATATTTTGTGCTATGTATTATTTTGGTATCAAATTGTTGAGACATCTCCTAAGAAAAGAACAGGATACGGTCATGCAGCTGTAGTATTAGGATTAGGTCAATATACAATAGCTATGAATATAGAAAAAACTTTATAAACCTTTTTGCTCCAAAAATTCTAAATGTTGAAAAGGAAGTAGACAAGAAAAGCCTGTCTTAACTGTAGGATTAAGGTAGAAGTTTAGAGAATGCTAGGAAACCAGTTACCAAAATAAATAAAGAAAGGCTGAAAAGACAATAGTGAATTGCATAAGCAGGTTCACAAACTGCACACTTGCTGCTGTTCATGCTTGCCACAGCATAAAGCTTCACAATAGTTAGCTTAGGGAGCAAGAGGGAATGGGTTCAGGAAAACAATTGTAGAATCTTGGTAAAGCCACAGAAATTTAGGAGAGAAATTATCTTCTACTGGGCAACAGAAATCAAAAAGACATTGATGCAGAGCCTTGCTCATATACAGGGAAGTTTCTAAAGTATAAATGCAACTTCTGTGTAGTTTTTGATAGAAGTAAACAAATACTATGGATTATTTTATGTGAGTTAGAAACTGTAAGCCACTATTAAATAGAACCAAGCTGGCATACCTTGAGGCTGTGATCCTACAGTTCTGAACCCTTTCAGAGTACTCAGCAAGACAGAGAAACAAAAGCTAGCAAAACTGAACTGTACACACCCAGCTTGGCAGACAGGACCCCAGAACAACAGTACTACTGCATGCAAGTGAATATTGCTCACATGGTTCTCCCTGGCATGGCCAGGATATAGGAGATAATGTAGTCTGTGCTTGCATAGACTTCAAGTGTGAAGTTTGGTTATTTTAACTTGCACTGCCAGCAATTTGGAAATCTGACTTTGTGGAAAAGTCAGTGAGCTTGGCAGTTCCTCATAAAGAAGGGAGGATCATTTACTTTTTCTTATTTGTGGAGTATGTTAAAAGAAAGAGCAACATTTCTAGTCTGCAATAATTGCTGTGAAGTATTTAAGCAGTCTTTCATTGCAGCTGTCAAACTAACAGGCAGGCTAAATATAGAATGATTGACATTCCTTAAGGTAAACATGCAGATTTATTATGCAAAAGGAAGCACTGCCTTGTGATATAATATCCAGCACTGATGATGTGTACTATGTGTACTCATCTACAGCTTTGCAAGTAATTTGTGTGAAAATAAGGACTTTTCTAAGCAGGAACTTCTAAGACATCCATGTAGCTAGTGACACCTTCTCTAAAAGATGTCTTCTTAGACTTTTTATTGCCAAAATTAATTTGGTAAAGATATGAAATAAATTAAGAAATTACACATGACAATCCAGTCAAAGAAAACAAAAAAGGGGACACCAGTTTTGAAAAATATTTCATGTAACTTTTAGTCCTGGAAAATAATTATACTTAAAATTATTACATTATTTACTACAGAGAAGCTACATTTTTGCTGCTTTTATTTTTTTTTTTCCATTAGCTTTCATGACATTATTAGCTAGGTATTTCAATACAAGATATTGCTCCCACCACCCTTAATTCAGCATACCATAAGTTTTTGTATGTCTACAATTTGATTTATTGTTACTATCCTAAGATTATTCATGTAGAAAAGAACTGTTCAGGAAAATATGGCTGGAAATGTCCAAATTTCATGACTAGTTCCATTTGAAGGAAAATGTTATTCAGAGCCAGATTGTAAAGTTCATTTCAATCCTTCAGCATTTTTTTAATGCCAGTTAAAATCAACAGACCAAAAATAAAATATTTCTACCTCTGCTGCCAGGTAACCTAGAGAACAGATATTACACTGTTTTACTCCTCCCAACATGTATAAGGGCCAAGATGTTTTTCCCAAAAGCATCATAAATATCTTGGAAGTCATCAGATTTGCTGATCATAGTACTGAGGGCCCTTCAGGATAGCTGGGTTGCTGGACTTCATACTCAGCCACAGACATGTTCTCAAAGTCAGGGACCTAATATCACCTAAATGCCTCTTCTATTCCAGTACATTCTTGCTTGACCATCACTCACACAAGGAAGGTTCTGAAATTAAAGTAGATCCATGGACAGTATAGGATGAGAAAATATTTGATTGTTAAGTGTGAAAAGAAGTCTTTTAGCCTTAATATTGTCAGCCCACAATTGCACTGAAGGCAATTACATGTAATGTCTGTTAGTCCCTTTCTAATTTTATCTATCATAGTGTGCTATTTATGGTTATGACTGTTCCATGTTTCATCAGACTATTAATTGGTTTCTACTTAAAAATGTTTAATTTTCTTTCCGCAGTGTTTTCAGCTGCTGAGAAGCTACCAGGGTGTATAAGGAGACCAAAATAATCACTGCCATGTAATTTTCTTTCCCTTTCTTGATACATGATTTTGTTATTGTACTGGGCAATTCTGCTAATTTTTTTGCAATTTTAGGGCCTGCAGCATTCAACACCAGGAATAGGTAATTACTAACAGTCTCTTTTACAACTTTTTTTTATTTACTTCTTTCAAATGACTGTTGAAACTTAACAGTCTTGATCCCTGATACCAATGTACTATTAAATTACTTTCATTCTGAGAGTTACACATTATAAACCTTGACAAACTGTTCTTGAAGCAGGATACTCTTCATTCCAAGGGAAAGTAGCAGACTTTTTCTTATTTATTTTCATTTCTTTATTTCCTAGTCTTTATTCATTATAACAGTTTGCAGTATTAATAATTTATTTCTCAGTGTCTCATATTTAGTAAGGAACTTCTATTAAGAGCTTTAAAAATGTCTAAATAAATTTTAGCTGCCTGGTTTACTTTAGATCTTTTATTCTTAAATCTTTACTTAAAATTTAAATACTGAATATAGATTAAATACTGAATCCAGAACTGAGATTTGTAATTTGCTTCATGTGGGATAGATATCTGCACAAGAGTCGTATCTTAGTTAGTGACAGTAGAACTATGATTTTTAAGCAAAAATAATTGCTGGTTCCTAGCCAGGAAAGTTCTCTTGCTATCTAAGTAAGTGTTGCACATGGGGGAATTGGAACAATAGCTGAATACCAATAATGGCTATACCTGAATTTTCCCACAATTTTGATACCTGAAAATAAGGGTTAATTCTTCTAGGCCCACTAAAGCTATAAAAACATTAATGTAACTTTAAAAACACTGTTTCCTTCCCTCACATCTTTTAAGGACATTGTTCTGAATGAGTAAATATTTCCTGATTAATATAGTAGTTCTACTTTAGAATGTATCTATTTTATATTCCTTATCTACTTCATATAAAATTCCACTTCCTGAATGTTTAAATGACATTACGTAGGTATTGAATTAAAGTATAAGACAGTCTAAGGAAACATATTATTTGTGTTTCATACATTGCATAGGTCTACTTCTGGTGCCTAATGGAGTATCAGAGGAAATGCGTCTGAATTTTTATCTTGACAATCCAAGTTGCATATAGCTGGAAACAAGCTGTAGCCAAGTATTATCTTGTGGTTTATTCTTAGTTTTTTTCACAACTAATGAGCAAGCAGTATACTCTGAACATCCTTTTCACATTACACTATTCATTCTTACAAAGTAAACGTAGAGAGGACAGGGACAGCTGACATTATAGCAGGGGTCTGTTACAGGCTGCCTGACCAGGTGGACCAGGTGGATGAGGCCCTTTGTAGCCAGACAGAGGCAGCCTCACACTCACTGGTTCTCCTGGAGGACTTCAAACACCTCAATATCTGCTGGAGGAGAAATACAGAAAGGCATAAGAAATCCATGAGGTTCCTGAAATGCATTGCTTGTAACTTCCTTCTCCAAGTGATAGAGGACCTAACAAGGTGAGAAGCTATGCTGGACCTTGTTCTCATCAACAAAGAAGCTCTGGTGGGAATGTGAAGCTCAAGGGCAGCCTGGGCTGCAGGGACCTTGAAAAGATCTTTAGGGCAGTGAGGAGGTTCCCACAGCAAGCTCACTATCCTGGACTTCAGGAAACCAGACTTCATCCTCTTCAGTGATCTGCTTGGGTGAATACCATGAAAATAAACCCTGGAGGGAAGAGGTGCCAAGAAAGCCAACCGCCATGCAAGGGTTTTCTCCTTCAGGCTCAAGAGCAATGTATCCCCAGGAGTAAGGAATCCAGAAAAAGGGCCAGGAGGACTGCATGAAGCAAGGAGCTTCTGGCAAGAATCAAGAGAAGAAGAAAGCTTAAAGAATGTGGAAAAAGGGATGGACCACTTAGAACGAATATGGGAACATCATGAGCCTATGCAGAGATGTGATGAGGAAGGCTAAGGTCCATGTGGAATTAAATGTTGCAAGGGGTGTCAAGGACAACACAAGTATAACAGTATCAAAAATATGATTAAGGAAAATGTGGGCCTGATGATGAATGAGGTGAGTGACAAAGAATACAGAAAAGACAGAATTACTGAATTTCTTCTTTGCTTCAGTCTTTATTGCTAAGGCCAGCCCTAGGTGCCCCAGACACTTGAGGTAATTAGAGAAAGTCTGCAGATAAAAGACTCCCTTGATCAAGGAGGTTTGGGTTAAGCAAATGACACTCATAGAATCATAGAATCATTTCATTTGGAAAAGACCTCTAAGATCAGTGAATCTAACCATTAACTCAGCCCCACGATGTTCACCACTAAACCCTGTTCCCAGGAGCTGCATCCACACTCCTTTAGAACACTTCCAGAGATGATGATTCCACCCCTTTCCCAAGCAGCCTGAGCATCTTTTCAGAAATTTCTCCTAATATCTAAACCTCTCTTGGTGCAACTTGAGGCTATTTTATCTTTTCCTACCAACTGCTACTTGTGAGAAGTCAGACTGACTCCTGCCTTACCACAACTTCCTTTCAGGCTGTTGTAAAGAGTGATGGCATCTTCCCTGAATCCCTTTTCCTAAGGATGTACCTTACACCCTCCTGGATGCAATCCTGTGCAACCTGCTCTAGGTGAAAATGCTTTAACAGGAAGATTAAACTGGACTAAATAATCTCCAGAGGTTCCTTCCAACCCCAACCATTCTCTGTTTCTAAGACTCTTTAATTCTGTGAAATTTGATTTCTGATTTTTATTAAAAAAACAAGCAAACAAACAAACAAAACCCCTCAAAAAACACACACACAAAAAAAAAAAAAGAAAAAAAAGAAAAAACCCACCAAACAAACTAACAAAAACCTCAACAAAATAAAACAAAGCAAAATAAACCCTAAAAATCAGAACATGATGGAAATTTCAGGCAGAAATTTCAGAGCAGGCACTGGTCACTAGGCGCCAACACATACAAAACCACAAGTTTTATGTTCCAATTCCCTAATAAAGATGATATAACTAAAGATTGTTACAATAGTTGCTGGTCTCTTGTTGTGCTGGGAGTTAAATAATAATGAAAACAAATGGGTTTCTTTTTCTATAAAGAGCCTTGATAATGTCTCTCATGGTAGGCACTTAAATGTACGCTTCGAATTCTATAACCCATTTTATACAACCTTCTCCCAAGAAAATGTCTGAGTTCCTGCTGAATAACATTAAAAACATCTGAAATAACTTCTCAGTTTAAATATCTAAAATTATTTTACTTCCCAGGACATTAAATATTTGTGTCTTAAAAGCACTAAACTTTATTTGGATTGTGCATTAAAGAAGAGCATTGTTCTTTTAAGAATCTGGAAACTGCCCAAGGTAAAACTGTGATCAGTTTTACAGAGCTTGTTATCACTGTGGAACTGCTTCAGCTGAGTGTTTCTAGAACTTAAAGGTGGCAAAGCCAATAGTGAATCTAGTGATTACAAATATATAGATAACAGTCCAAGAATGACCCATGATTTAAACATTAGATTTGACAGAAAAGCTTTGAGACACTTTAATTACTGTGCTAAGTAAGTAAGCTGTGTGGCTTGTGTAACATACAGGAACTTTATATTAAGTTTGTAGGATAGTATAAATTATATGGTTCATGGCCACAGACTTGCAAGGTAGAGCTCATGTAAATTGTACTTGCTAGATGTAGTGCAAAATGTAGTGTTGTTAACTTGAAAAAGCTAGTTAAAATGGCATTAAACCCTAAGGTTGAAGTAATGGTTCTTCAAAGTTGAATATGGCTCCAGAAGAGTAAATGAACTTATTAGAAATCACTGTCACTAATAGTGGCAAAATAAAATAAATCCAAACTTTTCAAATGGTGCATGTATCCATAGGTGTTAATAATTTATTTTGCAAATCTATTCAAATAATATCCAAAAGGAATAAGTTAATGTACAAGATAATGAAATTTATTCCTGACATAATAGTTCAACTTTCTAATGGAAGAGGGAAAGACCTGAGCATGCATTCCATCAACTAATACCAAGAAAGGGAAGCAAAGGTAGCAGCATACCTATCACTGAGGTAGCAGCACAGTTATCAGGTTACAAAAGAACAGTATGAAGATTTTGCTGGTGTTTAAAGAGTTCTGCTCTGTCTGATTTGTGTATGATTCTTTTGTTAAAGTTATGTTCTGAGGGAAAAAAAGTATTCTTCTCTCCAAAAGTGGAGATGAAGATAATATCAAAGGCAAATTTCGTATTCTTTAAGAGGAAAAATTTCATATTCATATTCTTAAGAGGTTCATCATAGATAAGAATTCTGGAAAAAAATGTCTTTGCAGTGGAAGATAGTTCTGTTACACTGAATAAAAGATATTTGCACAGTCCTTATTCAAGAAATGTTCTTTCAGAATAGCAGCTAATTCAGAGGCTCAGTTAAAGACTAACAATAGGAAACACTGAATTCAGAGTTCTGAATTCTGACAAGTGAAGATGGTTGACTTAGTGTTGGAAGCTTAGCTTCATAGTTTCCTTTTCCTTTTTTATTTTGGGATGTGGTTTGCACTCCTAACTATGTTATAAAAATATTTTTTATATTTTACCCTTAGAAGTGTCCTGTTATTTACAAAGAAACTTAGAGGAGCCATTTTGGTTTATTTCATAAATTAATACTGTGCTATCAAATCTCTGCATATTGTATATCATTAGGCAGGGCAGTTATTTTAGAAAAATTATTTTCTTTACAAACCAGGAGAAGGCTTCCCATATATTTTCTACCACACCTGCAATATCAAGAAAAGCTATTTTGCCTTGTACATGGAGGACCATCGTTTTGATGATGTATGCCTTATAAGTGTCCCTTTCTTATGATGAATAATAATACCAGACAGCATTGCTGAAGTGATGGATGACATAAAGAGCTATTGCTCTGATGATGTATTCTAGTGAGGGGACAATTGTGATGTAAAATATATAATAAGAGCAAGTTTCTTGGGGTTATCTATCATCACAACAATAGTTGCCAGTGCTATATACTCTATTGCTAGCATTGGTCTGACAGGACATAAAATGAAATGGAATCTCTTTACAGATGTGGTCACTATACTATTTTACTACATAAAATAAGGTTTAAATGAGAAAAGTTAACCCATGTTTCTTGGTTTTGTTCTGATTTTGAAAGCAAGCTTCCCTGAGACAATAGAGCTGTAAAAAATCAGTACCATTGTTAATAAACCTGCTTCCTGTGATTCCAAAATGAAGCACTGTCTGGAATATGCAAATTAATCATGGTTTCTGTAGACAAAATCATGCTTCTGACACTGCTGGTCTAATTACAGAAGATATTTCATTGTGACAATATGTAGGATGTAGCAGGTCTTTAGTTGTCCTCTATGACTCTACTAGCCCATGAATTAAAATGTGAGCCATGGGGGCTAAATGTTAGTGATGGCTTGAGGGATTTAGAGTTTCAGCCATGGAACCTTATTACTTTATATACATATGCATTTAGCTTTCACATGGAATATTTTTCTATATGCTTGCAATAACTTGTTTAAAGTTACACAAATCAAAATGTGATACTTTGAGGTGGAGGTGCTTACATTACAGCACTGCAGTGTAATTGTCAGGCAGACTAAGGTGTGAGCCATCATGTACTACATTTGCATAATGTTATATTGATAATAAGAAGCACAGATGTAAAGCCATAACTCATAATTCAAGAGATAATCATGAAAATCAGCTTCTTGATGCAGCATTCACATCTGAGAAATAATGAAAAACTTAGTTGAGAATTACCTTATAAATCTCGGGCACTAGGACATCCATGTTATGTTAGACAGGGTGGTTTATTGATTTTTATAATAGTTAATTCAGAATTATTAAATGGTGTAACATGGAAACAAAAACTGCTGATCATGAAGAAACGAGACAGAAAAAGTTGATTTCTATGACTCTGCTACATTATGCGTTGCAGATTTTGGCTTTCTCACTAAATGCAATTTTCATTTTTAGTCAAATATGATGCTATGACCGGAAAAAAACCAATAAATTAATTTCATACTAAGTAAAATAGACTTTTTCAAATAATACATATCAAGTAAATTTTTTGTCTCTAAGGACTATCTTCCAGAGGACAGATTAGAAAAGTGACATATTATTTGTCTTATGCACCACAATATATATTCTGTAAAAATGGTTTCAACATTCACTTACCTCCAGCTACCTTTGAGACAATTAGATCTGATATTTTCAATTCAGAGGATTATTTTTGTGAGCACTAAATGAAATACAGATATTCCCTTGACTTCAATAGATAAAGTGATAAGGTCCCAAAAGATCTGTGCAAATACAGTGCAGTAAAAATACCTAGAATTGTCAGTGATGAAGCAGCCAGTAATTTATGTCTCTCAGGGCTAATTGTGAGCTGTAGCTTTGGACCATAGGCTATTAATTTTACATAAATTATTATGTAATTCTTTATCTAACGCCCAGAAACCCCACCAGAAATCCTCAGATAATTTCAGCTGGGTGATTACACTGTCAAAAATGCTGAGAAAACAATGGAAATTTTTGAGAAAAAATTAGTGAATCCAGATTCTGATGGGAATAGCTTGGGTGAAAAAGTGAGGATTTTAATCCCTGAGAAATGATTAATGAATGAATAAATGTAAGATTAATGAATAGAAACTTTTTGGTGAACTAGAATGATAAAGAGGACAAAGTATGGCACAAGGGATTGAAACTACTGCACTGAGTGGAACTGAGATAAAGTGAAGAGCTAAAATGCTCCTGGCACTAACCCATGCCATAATTGTACCTGTAATTTACACTGCCAGGAGGAACAGTCACTTTTATAAAAACAAAAAATTCAGGCTGGTTTATGTTCAGAAATTATCTTTTCTATCATCACATTCAGTGGTCAATGCTCCTTAATAAGCACAGCTGTTTAAAAACCCAAAGTGTATGGCCTTGTGTATGGTCCCTATATGTATGTACATGACCCAATGTGTATGGTCCATGGTCTTGTAGGACTTGGCGCAGTGAAAAACCAAAGGAGAAAAACTCCAGGACACATTAATGGAGTCAAGAAGATAGTAGTGAGGATGAGTATTTTATATATATATTTTCAGATGTCATTGCCAGCCTATCAGGCTATGAGCTTGTAAAAATGCTCTCTGCTACTGAGGCAAGTTTTAGCTCTTGGAATTGAAAATGGGAACAAAATCTAAAGAATCCTTTGAAGATCATCTGAGGGACAACCTTAAATACTATTTATCACACCATTTGGTAAAGACACGGATTGCAAAGATTTTGGAAGGTCGTTCTGCCTTGAGTCATTCAGAATTAAAGAAGGGACTTTCAAACCTCTGTGATAGGAAAGACATCACAGAAAGTTATCTCAAATCCTGGAATGCTTACTGCTTGGTCATGCACATTTGAAATTACCTAAATTCAGCATGTGTATGTTCAAGTAACACTAGACTGTGCACTTTAGCTTTGTGGCACAAACTAGATAAAAGTAAAATCTGTTTTAAATGTACTTTTTAAAGTGTTCCTAAATTTTATCACACCCACATCATTTATAAATGCTCTTCATATGATTTACCAGCTATAATAAATTATCTGAAATCAGCTTTTCTTAAAAAAGAAAAAACAAAACAGGCATATTTGTCACATTAAGTGCTTAGATTGTAACATTCAATTTTTTTGCTTTCACTTTTGTCTATAATAAGTATTTAAACCATAAAAAAATAACATCAATTTATGTATAAATTTTTCCTGTGATTACACTGCAGAACTATTAATTGATGTTAAATGATTTAAGAAAGTACCTAATAAGTCTGCCTATAACACCTTGAGGAACTAATCTCTTTTTTATTCCAGCAGTTGAAAGCTAATGTTTTTATGAAATATTTGAACTCTTCTATAAATATTAAAGAAGACTTTATAGAAGAATAATTGAGAGAAAACTTTGATTCCTGTGGAAACATCTCCTCAGTCTGCTCAGGACTCAAATGATTTCTCTTGTTAGGTATGAGTTATAGCAAAACCTTTGATATACATATATATCAAAATATATTGAAAACCTATTGAAGATCAGTTATTACTTCACTTAAAATCCTGTGTCCAATCATCCAATGCAAGACGATGAAAATATTTTAGCCTTAAATCTTGGTTAAAAAGCAACTGCACTACATCAGGTTGATATTTAACTTGTTTGTATGATTTCAAGTCATCCACTTAGATATTGAGAACCTTCCTTTGATCTGAAGTATGTGGTGATATACAGCTATATAAACACAATTACATAATAACTATTGTTTTAATGGGAATTATAAAGGATGTAATGCTATATACACTTGCTCCCGTTGTCTGCAACATAAAAATCTTATTCCTTATTAACTTAATATAGACTATTTATAGAATCAAATGGAGATTTTGTTAATGCTTCTTATCAGCCCTTGAAAAGTAGAAAAAAATCAAAGCTTCACATAATGAGGGTACTTTAAACTTGTAGTTTTTTCAGCCATGTTTAAAGAACTTTCCATCTGTAAAAATTGTACATAATATTGCCAACTTTGAAATCTCTGAGAACAAATTTTGATATAAAAGCTTTTCCTTTAAAATTAAATCAAAATTAAATTTTAAATTTCCTTTAAAATTAATCCTCAAATATTTAGCTGCCATACCTTGGTAATAGCAAATAAGTCTTTATGTTAACCCTTTTTAGACAGAAATAAAAAAGGCTTATTTTAATTTTTTGAAGTTATTCATAAATTTTATCTTTTTACAACCTTAATTAAAGGATCTAGTATTTCACTATAAACCTAATCCAATAATTTCACGTTTCCTTTTTCTGCCTTTTCTATTTAATTCTCAATAGAAAAAAATTAAGGCAAATGATATTTACTTATGTAGTTACTTATTATAATGTTTTACAAAATGCATGTATCTGCATGTTTAACCTTAAACTCTGTTTATCACTTAGGAAAGAATACTACTATATTGTAGCCTGTTCATTTTGGGAAATAATCTGCTTCCCACTAAACAAGTGGTTGTAGGCTGCTTATAAGCACTAACATGGATGATTAATTGAACACCCAACAATTACTGACTGGGTAATATAAGATGATTTGTGAGAATTGGAATTGCCTGTCCCTGCTGTTGTGTATTCTGAATAGCTCTTACTGACATTTGGAGGTTTGGGAGGTAATTCGATTTTTGTCAGTTACAGTGAGCTTACATCAACCTGCTGGAACTGATGCTGTTAATCTTTCCTTCAAACATGTTAAGCATTATTGTCACTAACATATCTTGTCTCATCAAAGCAAACAATAAATGAATTCTAATTGCCTTCAGGACTGAGATTTAGTGTCTCACAAAAGGGTACATTCAAATTTCCTGATGCCTTCTCACCAAAATAACACAGTTCACCTTGAGGAGAATGACAAGGAGACAGGATCAATTACCTTTTTCTTTTTTTTACCCGTTCCATTCAAAATTAGATTATTTTTGCAGATTAGAGGCCCTATCCAAATTATCTCTTGGGATCTTTCTTTTAAACCCTTTCTTTGTATGATGATGATAATTTTGATATTTTTGGTTTTTAATTCAGTGTGAAATGTTGTGCAGTCCTCTCCCTCCAGCAAACATTAGATGTATGTTACTTTGTTGACGATGACCGCTGGTTTTCTGAACATATTTATTTTAGGATTGGCCCTTAAGTAATCGTAAGATTACTTACTTAAAAGAAACATTATTTGACTGATGTCAAGTAAAATCATAAACTCCTCAACTGAGAACCTTAAAATAAATGACAATAAAGAAATGTGTTAATTTCCTGCTAGAATGAACACTGGGTTATAGAAAATAAAAGGAACAATTTCCTTACCTTTTCAGTTCTTAAATTCTTAAAAAATCTGACACTGAAGAAATCTGTTCCCGAAGGGCTACACCCCATGGAAAAGACTCATGCTGGAGCAGTTAATGAATTCCAGGCCACATTGCACTGCATCATACAGATCTCCTGTGTGAAGGACCCCAGGCTGGAACCAGGGAAGAGTGTGAGAAAGAAAGCACAGAAGAGATTTAGGCTAATAGGCAAATCACAACCCACATTTCTCACCCTTTCCTCCACCTGAGGGGAGGAGGCAGAACAGTTAAGAGTGACCTGAGTTGGGAAAGAAGAGGCAGGGGGAATATATGTGTGAGGTTTTAGTTTTTTTCTTTACTATACCACAATATTCTTTATTGGCACTAAATTCAGTTAATATTCATGAGTTCATTTTGTTCATGACAGTAATTGATAAGTGATCTCTCCCTGTCCTTATCTTGACCTACAAGATTTTCCTAATGATTCTTTCTGTCCTGTTGAGAAAGGGGAGGCTTGATGGATACCTGGAGGCCAGACAAGGTCAACCCACCACACTATGATATTGCTTGGTTTTCTTTTGTTGTACCCCAAGGACTTTATAAACAGCAAAAATATCTCTGTCAGCATTTTTCTCCTTAAACTGCATTAAACAATTAAGTTTTTTCTAGCATTCTCTTTAGAGCAGTCTCTTCAGAATCCTGTCCTTCCCTTTCAGATTGCTTCAACTGGAATTGCTGGGTAATACAATTGTGCCATGCAGTTATACTCTAATGGCATTCATATTTCCATGTTCTCATCAGAAATTGCTCCCCTGATGCAGTCCTAAGTTTGGTAGTATCTAGTCTATTGTGTTTTGTCCTCAAGAAAATTCTTTTATTCTTGTTATGACCTTCTAATAATGGATGCTTGTAGAAAAAATTCTTACAAATCTTTAAAGGACAATATTCTACAGAAATACATTGACACAGAAGCAATTTGTTTTCCTTGCAATATTCTGTGTTCTCTGTGCTGTTAAGACAATCTTTGAATGAAACTTCTCTCCTTCCCACTCTCCACATCCTGCAGAAAAAAGGGAGCTCTGTGTTATAGCTTGTTTAAAGAAATTAAAAATTGTGAGGATTCATAAATCTAGCATTATTACTTTTTGTAGGTCTAGGTATTGATCTGATCAATTCCTAGATGCCTTAATTCCAGTTGTCTTCAGGAACTGAATGGGGGATGTATTTCTGTAATGTATGGCTCTTTCTTCTATGGTATGTTTGGCTCATCTATCAAGGAGAGCCATGAGAAAGAAAAGGACAATTTCTGCTAAAATAAAACCAGCACTGGTAATAGAAAGCATGTGGCCAAGAAAAAAAAAACAAACAAGGAAAAAGAAAAAAAGGCAAATTAAATATAAATAGATGAACTAAAATGGAAATCAATATCAAAGGCACTCTGATTAGATAAAAGCTGATGAGCTGTGAAGAAAAATCATTTAATTTGCTTCTATTTTTAGGAACACATTCCAAACAAGCACAGTGATTAGACAAAAGATCTTCTACATAGGGGAATGACAAAAAAAACAGGGGATACAAATTTTATTTTTGAATCTACAGAAAATCTCATGAAGCAGAAATATTGGTTATTCTAAGGATTATTTAAATTTATATGCCAATATTGGGAGATAATTTATATGGGGAGTATAAAATTAATATAAATCTCCTAGTGCTCGTATGCATCACACATATAACAATCAGGAAAAATCATTCATAGAATCACAGAATATTGTGAGTTGGAAGGGATCCAAAAGATTATTGAGTCCAATTCTTAAATATTCACTCTTTTAGGGACTTTCCATCATATTTTGGGTTTAAAAGATTTAACCACATGCAACTAATTGGATTTTTCTGGCTGGAAATGGATGTTATAGATGCTATTTCCAGCTGTGAATATTTTAAAATCAGGATATGCGATGAAATAAATTTCATATTTATGAAATCACATGGAAGAAGTTCAAGCTATTTAACTGCTAATATTTTAGTTTTCCAATTCTTATAATATGAAGTGCAGATAGACACTTGGCTATTTCCTAAATTTAAGCAATGATTCAACACAACAGTATGTGTATTTAATAAACTTTGTATCTCTTTGGAGCTCTTCAGTTTGAGCAGGTTGCATGCTTCAAGCAAAATTATTGAGAAATCCAAGCATGAATTTCTTCTATCTGATGTCTGCACACTCAGCACTGGCAACACTCGTATACATTGTGGATAAATTTGTAATTTCACTGCCATATTATAAACTTATCTACTTGAATGAAACTGAAGTGCATGAAGGGTGATTAAGGATATAATTTTAATGCATCAGCCAAGATAAACAGTAAATCGAAGCTGTGTCTGTATTATGGCTGTGGGCTGAATGCCATAGTAAAAATTTATGCACCTGCTGACCAGTTGGAAAACTATTCCCACATAAGAGGGAGAAATGTATTCTAGCCTCAAGGGTTCAGAGACGTCTGGAGCATCAAAACCTTAGCGGTTCACTTGCCTCGTGCTACATGGTACGCAGGCACGGCACCGCGGACTTTCTCTGATGTGCTGGGTCTGGGCAAGGTGAGCCGCAGAGTCCAGAGGACTCAGAGAGCCAGGAAGTTAGATTTGACATCTGCTCTAGCCTTCAGGAAAGAAAGTCTCTGTGGAGAAACAAAATTAGTTCTACACCAATAGCTTGGAGGAGGTAGCTGAATTCCATTACCTGGGACTCTAATAATTCCTTTCCATAAAGTCCAATGTACTTCAGGTTTGAAAAAGGGGGTACATTCCCTTCTAGGTGACTTGGAGGGTATGTGTCTTTAAGTGAATAGGGTTTTTATATAGAAATTAAGGCAACATTATACACAGTCAATTTTAGTTCTCCCTGTTGAAGGAGATAGGATACAAAATCATTATTACATTATTAAGAACTGCACTTTTCCTCTGGTTGCATTCTTTGATTTATTATGCACATTAATTATATGGTGGCACAAGCTCACCTGCTACCTGGTGCCTAAATATGTGTCCTATAAGTAAATATTAGAAAGAAAAGAGCAGAAAAATTTTTGTGAAGTACTCTAAGTCCACTAGACACTGGAAATTCAGAAATAAAACTAAACAATAAATTTATTAGATGTAGGAGAGAAGATCTTAAAGCATTACATATAAGTGGTTCTGTCATTGGGTGAACTCTGATAATCCCAAATTTACCTTTGTCATTGTATTCTGAAGCTATGTAAATCACATTTAAAAATGAAAATACACTTAGAAATTTGAAAATAATGTATATTTTGTAAACTATTGAGAGGGAGCAGTAGCATTGATGTGTTTGCAGTTTTATTTTCCTCTACCTTTTAAAGCTGTCAAAAGATAGGAAAGTGATAATCTGTTCTTCAGCAAGAATAATTTTTATTTCTCCTGCTATATTTCAGGCTTCTAAAGATAGATTTTCTTTTAGTTTACATGAATGTGTATAAAGAGGGGCCATCTGAATCCTAACCTGAATGACCTGAATGGTAGAGGTCCCCAGAACCATGGCTGGCCCAGATGAGAAAGTTGTAACAACCTTCAGACAACTGCTGCTCATTCAATCCTCCTCATAAGAACTTTGCTCCAGAGCATTTACCAGTTCCACTGCCCTTCTCTGATCATGTTCCAGCCCTTCAATGTCTGTCTTGTTGAGAAAGGTCCAAAACAGCAGAGGATTTGACTGAGTCCTTGCCAGTGGCGAGTACATGGGGACAATCCCTGCCCTGCTCCTGCTGGCCACACTACTGCTGTCACAGGCCAGGATGCTACTGGCCTTCTTGGCCACCTGGGCACACACTGGCTCATGTTCATCTGCTGTCAACCAGCACTTCCAAGTCATGTTCTGCCAAGCAGATTTCCAGACACTCTTGCCCAAGCCTGTAGCATCGTTTTTTCCCCACAAAAAAAGTTGAATCATAACATGTTAAGCAGAAATTAATAATTTAAGAAATAAATGTCTGAGATCTAGATAGATAATTATATACATATACTTTCTTACTCTCCATTTACAAGGGAAAGGTAGCTACACAAGAATGACTGTTTCATTCGCCCTGGTAATAGCTGCAAGGCAGTCTGTGAGGGTGACTCTTCCAGGCATATTTACCATGTCCAGTTTCTATATTCCCAGAGGGTGGAGGAAACAGAATAACCATCTGGATCCATTTGGTTTAGAACTCCTCTATAGCCTGTAAAGTGTGAGTGCGTGTTGCCAAATATTCTGAAAGTCTTTGCAATTTTCCTCCATTAGAGTGTAAACAAGCATGGAACTGTTCACATATATTTTTTAAGGGAGGCTGAAAACATTACTGTGTATTGAATCTACTTACCAGTCCCAGTGTTAAATACATGAAAATGTTAAATTTAATTAGCATGTATTAAACCTGTTTACTGATGTTCTCTACTGAAACAATAAAGGGAGAATTTCTTTTGTACCTAGTTCATCAACTCCATTTTGTTACTACCACATCAGTGAAAGGCCAATGCAGGAACCAAAACCTGTGATCACTACGTAATTTCAATTTGAAGATTTTTTCAAATGTCTTGTTTATATCTTATCCTATTAAAAGAGGGTCTTCTATTCCTAAGGGATTATTTTCATTGTGGGAATTTCTCTTGTTTCTTCTGTTTCACCATATGTTTTGTGATATTTTACAATGCAAAAAGAAAAAAATAGTGTATAATTAACTTATTTTCTTGTCTACAGATAATAAAATCACGTAAGATTTAAAAAAAGAAGCTGGTGTTTGCTAAAGAGAAATATCAACCATTTTTATTATGTTTTCAGTGATACATAATGTGCATTTCATTTTCTTTCAACATATTTTCTTAAATCATAGACTCAGAAAATGATTTGGATTGAAAGGGACTTTAAATAACATACAGCTCCAGTCCCCCTGACTTGGGCAGGGACACTTTTCATTAGACGAGGTTGCTCAGAGCCCCTTGCAGCCTGGTCTTGAGCACTTCCAGGGTCATGGGAATCCACCACTTCTCTGGGCAACCTGTTCCAGGGCCTCACCTCCCTCACAGTAAAGAATTTCATCTTAATATCTAAAATAAACCTACACTCTTTGAGACTAAAGCCATAACCCATTGTCCTATCACTACCTGTCCTTGTAAAAGGTCCCTCTTCATCTTTCTCCTGTAGGCTCCTTTTAGATACTGGAAGACAGGTGGAAGGTCTCCTAGAGCGTTCCCTTCTCCAGGCTGAACAATCACAATTTGCTTCGCCTTTTCTCATAGGAGAGGTGCTCCAGCCCTCTGATCATCTGTGACTGTTCTCTGGACTCACTACAAGAAATCCATGGGGAACCCAAGAGCTGGACACAATATCCTAGTTGGAGTCACACGAGATATGGGCAGAGAGAAAGAATTGCCTCCCTCAACTTGTTGGTCAGGTTTCTTTTGCAGCCCAGGATACATTTGGCTGTGAGAGCACCTGGACAGGTAATGCTGAGTTTCTACACCCCCAATCCATTTTATCAGGACTGCTCTCAATTCCTTCTTCATCCATCTTGCATTTGTACTTCAAATTGCCCTGGCCCAGGTGCAGTACCTTGTACTTTGCCCTGTTGAGGGTTGCAGAGTCCCACATTTCAAGGCTGTTAAGGTCCTTGTGGATGACTTCTCTTGCCTCTGGCATGTTGAACACACCACACAGCTTGGTGCTGTCAGCAAACTTTCTGAGGGTGAGCTCAATCCCACTTCCAAGTTGATGACAAAGATGTTAACGAGTGTCAGTCCCAGTACCAAGCCCTGAGGAATGCCACTTGTCACTGATTTCTATTTGGATATCAGGCTGTTGACTGCAACCCTTTGAGTGTGGCCATCTAGCCTTTTCCTTATCCACTGGGTGGTCTGTCATCAAATCTATGTCTCTCTCCAGTTTAGAGCAACGATGTTATGTGGAGCAGTGTCAAATACCTTGTCCATCTTTGGAAAGATGTTGGTTGCTCTTTCTTCATAGACCAATGCTGTAACCTCCTTGTAGGAGGAATCCACTTTTTCAGGTTCCATTTACCCTTAATGAAAGCAGGTGGCTGTTATCAGTCACCTCCTTATTTTCCATGTGTCTTAACAGTTTGCAGGATAATGCTCTCGATGCTCTCAACAGGCCCAGAAGTGATACTGACAGGTCTGCAGTTCCCCTGCAGAGGGTTATATTCAAGGAATGTTGCATCTATAGCAGTCCCATTTAGTGAGAAACTCTTGAGGATAAGGAGGCAAGTTAATTATTTAATTAATTATGTAAAACTCTGCTTAAATAGCATTCTTCCTGAAGCCTATGAGAGCTATCAAGCTAGCCTATAGCTAGCTTGACTATTTCTATCAAAACACTAAAATCCCTGATGAAGTCAAATTATGATTGCAATGATGTACTTAGCAGCCTTAATATATTGCTGCATGAGATGTGTGGTCCTTCCCAAAACAGTAATGTATTTTGCCTTTGGTATTGTTACGCATGCCAGCTGCAATTCATGAGCAGTACTTTGTGCTTTGTGGCTTTGGACTGTACTAACTTCCATAGTTGTAAGATAAAAACTTGTTAATTATTTAATTGATACTCTCAGACTATTAGATGAAGAAAAAAATTAAAGTCCATGTCATGGTACAAGGGGTTTGTTGTGAAATACTCATGAGTATATGCCTTCTGTATTTCCTCTTGGTAGTGGGTTCAGGTGTATGCTATAGTGGCAGGATAGTATTGCAAGTTATACGTCTGTGAGTGCCATAGCTTTCATTTCTTTAGGTAAAATACTAGCAGCAAGAAAAAACATTATTGGCATAGGATAACCTTGGAGGCAAAATCTTACAAACTGAAGTAAGTTTGCAAGGTCTGGGTTATTAATCTTATCCCTGGGGCTTTGCTTTTGGTATTTTATAAGGCTGCAGGGGAGTTATCTTGAGCTTACTGACCCATGCTGCAAAAAATATGTAGAGCAGATTTTTTCAAAATTGCCAGTATATTTTAATTGTGCTTCTTTACATTATTTCTTCAATCTTCCTATGTCTGTGATCAGAAAAACTAAGAAACATTTCTCTTGAATAGCAGTTGACTAAGGCATTAACACAAATGGCAAGACAACTGCTATGCATGAGAACCATGTTTCTATTTTCACCTGTTACATTCTTCAGGTACAGAACATGTGTTTGATAGTGAAAGAATTCCATTTCAGTTTTAGTAAATTCAGTGATAGCAGAATATTTTAAAAGATGTTATAGTATACAAACAATTAATATCTGATCTGAAGGAGCAAGGTAAATTAAACTGGCGTTTTCTTGCCATATATTCTTATGGTATCTAATTCTTTAATTATACTGAATATTGTCTAGTTCCTCCAACGGCCTTGAGGAAATTAACAGCACTGCTTGAAGAATAAGGAATCATAAATATGACTGAGAAAAAGAATGAAAGTGTCTCAGGGAAACCTAGACTGGAAATATAAGGGTGAGCTATACATAGTTCAGTGGGCCCTACAGAGAAATGCAATGGGGCTATGGCTGAGAGTGGACCTGGCTGTTGAAAGCATTGCAGGAATTACACATAAATGCAAAACATGCCATGATAAGTAAGCCAGATAATGAAATTCTAAATGTTATAGAGGATAGTGGCTGTTGGACATCAGTATGTCACATTGCTGCAAGATCACCAAGGCAAGAATCGTGTATCACAGTGGACCTGACCATCAGTGGCTGGAAACATCCTATAGCCCATCTTACCCTTCAGAATTCTATCCCAGGTCTTGAAAAACAAGGTGTGTGGTGATATGGCACCTCAGAAAGGGTCAGATCAACCAAAAGAACTCATTTCTGAAACAAGGTTCAGGTTTGGAAAGCAGATGTTTTGGTTGAGTTTATCACAAGCCACTGGTGTCAGGAATGGGATGACTTGAGAACGATGACTCTGTAAAAAACAAAGAATCTTGGAATTTCATTGTTGCCAGTCTGGAACCATGAGCCAATCAGACAGGGCACATTCAAATTCCTTTAGCACAGCAGGTAGTTGAGACAGGGAAGTATGCTCACTTATTTGCTGCTTGTAGTTCAGTCATTATCATCATTTGACACATCTGAGATGTTGGGGGAACGGTTTCAACCCGTCTTTAAAATACCTTGAAACAGAGGTTGAGGTCAAGAGTTTTTGCAGTCAAACTGAAGGCAGCAGACACTGGGATACTGGACATTTTAAGATGCATATTTAATTTTTCTGCTTACATGGATGGATAATACTTAACTCTAAGAAAGAATGCGGCATCTGGAATGTGAAAGATTCTGCTTTGACCAAATGTGGGTGTCTTGTGCGCCAGTACAGTTGTCCTATGTCCAGGTTCACAAAACAAATGCTTTTGCACTTTGTTTCACATTTACTTTCTAAATAAATTTTGCCACTAAAATATTAGTTTATCACAGCTTTCTCTTCTTATTTCATATATATAGGTGTATATATATATACATATATATATATATGCTTATATTTATATTCATATTCCCTTTTAGGAAAGGGAATGAAATTTTTAAATCAGAGAGGAAAGTGGGACAAACACTCTAGCAAGGATACGTGATCAAATAAAATGCAATGGAATAAACCATAAAATTTGCAAATTACAAAAGGACTGACTACTGCCAAATGTGATGAGCTGAAAGGAGGTGCAGTGAAAATCACAGAAACTTGAGCAAATTATTCCCCTGGAAATCCCAAAATCAGGTTAAAAACAGTAAACAATGAGACAGGAGAATATACTGAAGAAATGTGATGCAAAAAGAAAATAGAAAATTCTGAAACAACATGAAAACAATAAAAGTGACAGGGATGACATGAAGTGCAGGGAAATGGACTCAAGCTTGCTCAATTGATTCTCACTGAAATCACAAGATTTAATTCTCTGTACTGAAAGGGACATGTAAATATAAATATACATGATTATGTTTTTGTTTCAGAGAATAGTTGGTAGTTTTTAAGACATTTTGGAGACAGCATAACCTCTTGTGTTAGAGAAGGGCTCCTGAGGGGATTTTGATATTAAAAAAGGCCTTTGAATTATTGAAAACTCCAAAGTGAAACAAAAATAAGACTAAATTAAGGGTCAATATGCAGAAAAATAACCAAGCAAAAACTGAGTAACAAAACACCTTTACTGGGAGATGAAAAAACTTTTTACATAAATTCCCATTAGCAAAACCCCAAATATAAATCTCTGCACAATAAATTGTATTTTCTGAGTACTGGGCCAAAGTTCTGAAGCAGAACATAAAGATCTATCAAGAAAACAGCTAAGTTTAACTGCAGATGAAAATTATATCGATTTCTGTAATGATATGGTATCTACTGTAACATTTTTGACCAGCTTGGCCAGATTTTTTACAATTCATCTGCAAAGACACAGTAGGACTGGTGCTTCAGGGAAGTGACAGACTTGCTGCACATGCCTGAGTTGATGGCACTGCAAGTGGCATAATTGTATGGCATAAAGTCTTCCCTGGCTTGTCGCAGAAAATAGTGCACATTCCCACAGAACAAAAAATTCACACAACCTATTTCCAGCTACATTCCCTCCTGAGAATAAATCAGAGAATGTGGTGAAGTAATTGTAAGCAGTAATAATGGTCCTAGCAGTGTGGGCAGGGAGAAAACATTTGTCTTCTGAGTGATTTTTCATTAATATTTTTTAAAGTGTTTTTGATTTTGGCTTTATTGTGTGCTATTTACAGTAAATATTTGATGCTCAGCATTCCACACAAAAGTTATGCTGAACTGATCATGTTATTTTATATATATATATACATGTATATATATACATATATATATATATAAGCACATATATATATATATTATATAAATATATTAATACAATTTTTAAAATTCAAATTCACTTATAGTCAGAAATAATTGAAGAAAGTACCAAAGATTTGTTTTTTGGTTTTTTTTTTGGTGAGGAAAAGAGACTTTGGTCATAATGAGACAGAGAGACAGAGAGATGAGAAGACACATTTTTTAGATAATGATTTTAGTTTTGTTTCTCCAAACCAGTAAACATAAACCATTAGCTTGCTAAGAAATTCTTAGACCAAATCTATAATTCAAATTTAATTTTCCTCTGACTCTCACATGTAGTTGACACACGCTCAATTGCATTTCTGACTGCAGGTTTTGTGGTCAAATAATTTCCCATGCATGCTTAGTCTGATTCATAGTGTGGAGATCTCCTATTGGCATTAATTGGAGAAGCATTTGAGGCTTTATTGCTTTTATACTGGACATCTGAAGAACAGTTTGTGAACTGTGGTCTCCTGCTAAATTTGTAAGCAATGTCCTGTCATATCTGAAATTTACCTATCTTAGACAAATATCAAAATAGATGAGTTTGGAATTGCTTCCTTCATATTTTGCTGCATTGTTATTGGGTCAACAGATGTGAAATAGGAAGTAAAACATAACTAGCTACCTTATTTACATAACTTTAAATTAATAATGTTGATATTTAGTACTTAATTCATAGCATAAGGAAGTGACTTCTGCATATTTTTAAGTTATTTTTCTATGGTAAGTCTTTTTCTACAGAAGAAACAAGTAAAATATATTTTTCTAAAAAATTTATATTTTTAAAGTATGTATTTTGAATTTCTGAGAAAAAAATAGCTGACTAGAGATGTTTAAAACATAATTTATAATTAGGATTAATTTACACCATTATTATGAAACTTATTTTGAAACTATTTTTAAAGTTATCAATATTTTTTTATTTTTAAATGAAGTTATAAAATAAATTGGGAAATATAAAGAAAATAGTTTAAGAAGAAAAATGTTTCAAATAAAAATTTGGAGAGTGGTTTGTGGGGTTTTTTGTTGTTGCTTTGAATTTTATCTGCATTTAGAAATATGAAGGAAAGAAAGCAGAATTAGAAAAAAGTTGTTATTAATTCAGTTCTGGTTTTTAATATTCCTCATTCTCAATAGATTTAAATATCTTCATATTTAGAGGAAGATGTAATAGTGTCAGGTTCTTGTGAAAGCAGCACTGGGAACAGAACCTTCAGTTTCAGAGAAAATTATTGAATATTGATTGCTGAAATTATTTGTTAATTGAACATTATTTGTTAATTGAACATTATTGTTGATAATAGAGCAAATGGAATAAGGGAATAATGAGATCAGTAACTCACAACCAGCTTTTTCCTCTTATATCACAGCAGTGTAAGAACACTGACAGCACTGACATTTCTGATTTCTGGAATCATGAATATATGATGAGGTGCTGTCTCACTGAGTTGGCACTACAAAGAATGCTGTTAGAAACAATTGAACAAAGATTTTAAGAGAAGTTGTCTGTGTTATGCTTCAATGTTACAGCTGCTTGTAAAGGTTAAGCTTAAAAGGATTATGTATTGGAGAATCTTGGCATCAGAAGAATCTGACAAGTCTAACAAAGATAAATGGAAATTCCTATCCTTGCCAGTGCTGAGTTTTCTAAAAGTTTTGATAGCTATAGAATTGGATAACATTTCTGGAGTGAAGTTAATCAGTACATTTGCCTCTCAGAAATTTCCAGGCACAATTTAATTTATCTTATTTTGGCCAGCTATGTAAGAGCACATAATGCAACCCAATCAGTGCAGTGAATGAACTGAAAACCCTAACTTGTGTTAGGTCTGATGAGCAGGTGACCATTAGCAGCGTAACTTCATCTAAAAGGGTGGAACTTCTTCAAGACTACTCTACTCTGCAAACTGAATTGTGGTATATGGGGAATATCTCCAGGAGAGTATCTTCAACAGCATGTTCCCCCACATGCATGAAATCTGTAGAGGAGACAAGGTCTGATGCTTCAAGGAAGAATCAGAAAAATTCAGTAGAAGTTAGAATACTTTGCTATACTATTTTTGAACATTTGCTGACTGATTCTTAGTGTGTACTTATTTATTTTTTTATTAAACAGAAATCACAGAATCACAGAATCATGGAATCATGGAATCATGGAATCACAGAATCACAGAACCATAGAATTGTAGAATCATAGAATCATAAAATAGCTTGGGTTGGAAGAGACCTTAAAGCTCATCTACTTCCATCCACCCTGGCATGAGCAGGGACATCTTTCCCTAGAGTAGGTTTTCAAAACTGTCTCAAATTCCTTGAATACAAGCTGTCATGTGAACCCCCTTTAGGTTTTGTTAGACTGCTAAGTGGTAGTTATCACCTTCCTTATATTAGTTCTTTGCAGATAAATTCAAATGATAGTGCATACAAAGCCACTTTCAATCATTTATCAGTAGTCCTGGTAAACTGTGGAGGTCCCAGCTGCCTGGAAATTAGCAAAAAGTGACACCCATCTACAAGAAGGACCAAAGGAGGATCCAAGGAACTATGGGCCTGTTAGCCTGACCTCAATGCCATGGAAGGTCATGGAGCAGATCATCTTGAGTGCCATGTGTAGGAAAACCAGAGGATCAAATCCAGTCAACATGGGTTTAAAAAGGCAGGTCCTGCTTGACCAACCTGATCCCTTTTCATGGTAAAGTGACCCAGCCAGTGAATGAAGGAAAGGCTGTGGATGTTGTCTACCTGGACATTAGTAAAGCCTTTAGCATTTCCCACAGTATCCTCTGGAGAAATAAGCTGCTCATGGCTTGAACAGGTGTAATGTTCCCTGGATAAAAAATTTGATTGAAGATCCAGGCCCAGATATTGGTGGTGAATGGAGTTACATCCAACTGGAACCAGTTCATGAATGTTGTTTCACAGGGCTGTGTGTTGGGGCCAGTCATGTTTAGCACCTTAATCTGTGACCTGTACAAATGGATCTAGTGCACCCTCAGTCAGTTTGTATATGACTCCATGCTGGGAGGGAGTGTTGAACAGCTAGAAGGAAGAAAGGCTCTGCAGAGGGATTTGGACAGGCTGGATTGATGGGCTGAGCCCAATAGTGTGAGATTCAGCAAGGCTACGAACCAAGCTCTGTACTTTGGTCACAAGAATCCCTTGCAGCATTACAGGCTGGGAGAAGAGTGGCTAGTCAACAACAGCAGCTGGACATGAGCCAGCATGTGCCTAGGTGGACAAGGTGGCCAATGACATGATGGCCTGGGCTAGAAATATGGTGATCAGCAGGACCAGGGCAGTGATTATCCCTCTGCACCCAGCACCTTGAATCCTGTGTTCAGTTTCGGGACCATCAGTTCAAGAAGGACATTGAGGTGCTGGAGCACTGCCCAGAGAAGGCCAATGGAGCTGGTAAAGGTTCTGAAGTAAAAGTTCTATGAAGAGTCAGAGCTGGAGGTGTTTAGACTGAAGAAAAAGATGCTCGGGGGGGACATTATCACTCTCACCATCTACCTGACAAGAGAATGGAGTGAGATGATGGTCATCTCTTGCACCATGTACCAAATAAAGGGATGAGACAAAACAGTCTCAGGTTGTTCCAGAGCAGGTTTAGATTGGATATTAGAACAATTTTTTTCATTAAAACAATGCTAAAGCATTGCCACTGACTGTCCATATAAATGATATAGTCAAGATCCTTAAATGTATTCAAATGATATGTAGATGTGGGATTTAAGAACATGATCTAACGGTGGGCTTCACAGTTTTAGGTTTGATGGTTGGGCCTGATGATCTTAAGGGTCCTTTACAAACTAAATGATTTTATGATTCTAGATATAAACTGACAAAATTCTGTGATATACATGACCCTTGGACATGTCTTCTCTGGTGTCTTTGATAATGTCTGTCTTTCACAAATACTTTCCTATGATCTTCCAGCAATGAATTTCTTTTAAACAAAAGAGAGATTCAAAAATATTTGCTATGAGATCCTGAACAGAGGTTGTTTATCAAACACTGTTTCAAAGTGAACTTCATTATAATACTATTCTAATTTCACCATCCTTAATTGCCACATGATTACATGTTTAATGCATAAAATATCAGTCATTGACAAAGAGCACAATTTGTCTGTGTTTTGCAAAATTAAAATACATCAAGACTCAGCACAGACAACTGCATTAAAATATTTGGCTGCATACAAAATAATCCATGCAAGTGGTGGCACACACAAAAAATCTATTCGTTTATTAAATAAGGAAGGAGAAAATTTACCTTTGCTATATTTATAGTTTTATTTGTTGATTTCTGGTGACTTGTACAAGGAAGCTGTTTTGGAACTCTGGAAATGCTCCTGTCAAAAGTGCATAGTATCCAGTAATCAAGCATTACAGAGAACTGGAAAATTCTTAAATTTTCTGCTAAGATTACCTGAGAGTGAAAGATACTAAACTCTAGCAATACTATGAGTTTAAAGCCTCTTAGTAATTTTTTTTTCTTTTTTACAGTTTATTTGTAAGCTGAAATATCTGTCACATAGCAGTTTATTTGTAAGCTGAAATATCTGTCACATAGCTTATATTTTAATTTTTTATGTTTCAAGTTATAGTCTCAGACTTAAGCCACCTATCTTAAGTGTGTAAAAGAAGTAGCTTGTAATTACATTACACTGTGTACTGTTTAAACCCAGTTCTGAAATTGCAATCATAACTTTCCTTCTTCATGTTAAAAGTCCAGATGCAGTTTTAAACTGCTGCATTCAGACCTCCAAAATACATCATCCAGTCCGAGGTGTATCCTCAATCACGAGTTACTGCAGGCTTTTCCTGCTGTGAATTTGTTCTGCTTCCCTGCCAAGCGCATTAACAAGACAACACCTAGTTCTCAACCTCATCAGTACTCACCTGACACCTCACAAATTGTCAGATGCCAGTTCAGGCACTGAAAACCAGAGGTCTCTGTGGAGTTTTAACCTAAACTGAAAATTAGTAGCAATGTGCCTACCTGTGGCTAATCAAATGACATGAAAAATTAATTTTTATTGAGTGCTAAAAAAGGCTGGCTGAAAAGTTTTTCTAGTTCTTCATTCCCCAGCAAAGTTTGAACTTGTGAACTTTTTGATTTAGAATATAGTTCCCTGCACCTTGGCAGCAAGGTTAGAGACCCTTCTCCTTCTTTCCTCTCATGTTTACCTCTTCCCCTTTTTCCCCTTCCTCTTTTTCCTTCCTCTTTTTTTTTTTCTTCCATTAATTAACTGTGTATCTGTAACGTTCCATAAACATTTGTGCTGCCACCAGTGCCAGAAGAAGGTGTACATGGCATGAAGTTGCAGTCAAGCAGGAAGAGTTAGGAGAAAATAGGAATTTCTGAAATGAGATGCTAGAGGGAAAACATCCAGGAAAAATTTTGTCCAGGAATTTGAAATATGTTTACAGTGACATTTTATTTGGGATTTAACCTGGTATACCACAATACAGAACAAAAGTTCCGGGCTTTAAGATCAAGGTTCAAAGCCCTTCAGAATCCTCACAAATGAAAGCCTTTTGGGAAATAAAAGCTGTTAAAACCACAAAAAAATCTATGTGTCATTGTAGCCCTTTAAATTATTAACAGGAATATATTCCTCTTAGCAATAAAAGGAATTATTGCACAGTCAAAATGTTCACCATGTTCAAATATGAGGCCAATAACCAGAAAATACCAATTGCTAACATGGGAAATTCTGTTCAAGAACACATTATGTATCTTGGGTTTGTGTGTAAAAGTATGTTATTTTCCACAAGGCTCTATGTCTCCACTAGGATACTTGAAAATGCTCAGAAAAAGAGAGACATCTTCAGATGTGTGAGACATCTTCTGTGGTGAGAAATTATCTAAAGAGCACAGTAAGACATTTTGTTGCTACCTTTTAAGTATCATCTTGTAACTTCATAGGTCAGATGTATTTGATTTGCTAAACAAAACCTTAATACTTCAAAGGATCAGGAGCTCTGTGCTGAAAATGACAGAAATTGGCTTTTGTATTTAATTTCTGCAGCACAAACGGGATTTGAGAATATTCTTTTATTCACCAAGAAAAATGGTCCCAAAGAATATCACAATTAGGAAAATTAATATCAAATAGGCACTCCTCAGGTTGTATTTACTTACACTTAGTAGATTTAACTGTGCTCTAGTAAACTTTTTTAAATAAAATTAATGTTTATGAAAACTTTCTTTGTCACATAGAAGTTTTAAAAAATGTATTTTGTTTTTTTTTTTTGGTATCCTAGCTCTTTTCTGTTTCTTTTACATGTTGTCTTTTATAAGTTTCTTTAATGTTGTCTAATGTTGTTGTTTGAACATTTTTCAGGAAACTGCTAAGAATTCAGGAGTTGCTAAGGAAGAATTAATTCAGAATTTCTCATGATATCAGGGCCAAGCACAGCTGTATATACTCCAGTTCACACCTCATTTGCAATGGAGACAGTTTCCTGCAAGCCATGGTTAGTTAGTCCCATTTTATTTTTTGGATAGGCTGTAAATTCACAGAACAAAGTCGGTTTTGTGAACATCTAGAGTAAAATAATAGGTTATACATAATTAATGAAGGATTCATGTAAGTGTTTGTTCTCTTACACTATTTGTCAATTATTTCTAACTGTTTAAGAGTGCAATATAGACGTAATTAAGTAAGATTGGAATCCATTAAGTTCATATGAAAATTGAAAGAAGCTTTTAATCAGCTAGCTGGTGCTGGAATGAATTATATTTATAATCTGCACCAAAATGGAAAAGCAGCAACCTTATCAGAAGATTTTGATAAATTTGCTATTAGAATGCCTATTCTCCTATGCATAGTTTTAAATGTTGCTCAGCATGGTCATCAAATTCCTTATATGTGTGTACACTCAGAGTCTGAATGATTAGGTAAGAAAATATGATTTAATAAATGTCTTATAATTTCTATAAAGGATATGCAATATAACCTTATTAGAAATCATCATCATTTCCACTCCTAATTTGATCTCTACAATTACTTTATTGGGTGAGTTCAATATAATGTTTTACAAAGGCTTCTGTAGTTTTGGGACATAGGATTGTTCAAATGAGTCAGTGAAACTGAGTTAGACGTAGATATTCATGATCAGCCTCACTGATCAAAGAAAACTTTTTTATATTACAGTTATAGGATTTCCACACACACATGCTTTATATCACAGAGAAGTAAGCTCTACAAAGAATGCTTGTGGTTATTTGTCAGGTTCTCAGCTGCACATAACTTTTAGGAATGAAAAGTGTTCATAATAGCATTCCTGTGTTAGTCCTATCCATCAGGTACTCTTTTTATAGCAGGAAGGTAAGTCATTAATTTTGGTTTCTGATTACAATCAGTAATACATTATTAATAATCACGGTGAAAAAAGGAGAATAAAATTTTAATTTGCAGGGTAGCTGGAGGAGAGCACATTACTCCAGCACTCCCTGTTTTTTCTCCTGGCTCCCAAAGCATTTTCAAGCTTCCTTAAAGATCATGTTTCTCTACCCAAGGATGATGCATGATGCAGGGCAATTCAATGACGCATCCCACAGCAGTCACAGACACTCACAGATGTATTCTTCCCAGACCTACAGCCACTTGGACACTTGGTTTCCATGATGCTTATCCCACTCCAGCTGGTCTGGGTGCATGTCACCCCTTGCTTTGGTTGCTGGCAGGCCAGAGAGACACTCACTCACACCCTATGAGCCATGACTGCAGTACTCAGGCACACAAACACGTTCACAAAATAGAAATCTTCTCACTGAGGGTGTGATCTCCACCCCACAGAGCTGGTGACTCTCCTTTGATGGACCTGGGAGCAACTGAGGCAAAGGGTTATTTCTACAACTGGATAACTGGGGTTTTCCCCACCTGCTCTTTTGCTGTTTTGGAGCCCTTAACATGTGCAGTGCAAGACTTTTATCACAGAATCTAATAATATTTTCAGGGTCAAACAAACACATAACATCATGCTACAGTGAGCAGCATTTCAGGAATTTTTTTATCTCCGTGCCTTTTCAACTTTGAAAATGCAGGGAAAGATTGTCATGGATGTCTACCCTTAATAGAAGATCAGCTGAAAAAAAGATTTGAAGAACTAGACAAGCAGACAAAATAACTTCTTAGTATATATATATTTTAAGAAACATTTTTGCTTTTCATTTGGTATGCATACTTTTAGTGCTCCGCAGTAGCATTCACTAAAGCTTTCTAGCTAAGCAGAAAGGGCATTGATTTAAAGCAAACCTTTTGGTGCTGCACAAGCCCAACCGAGTTTAAGGAGTGTTTGGACACTAATGTCAGCCACAATGATGTGACTCTTAGGGTCTTCTGTGCAGGGCAGGGAGTTGGATTCAATGATCCTTGTGAATCCTTTACAACTCAGCACATTCTGTGAAAACCTTGGCCGAATGTTGTCTTGTGGCTCCCAGTACAAGTGTGTCCCACCACTAGGGCTCAGCAGTGCTGCAACAATAGTCTTAACCCCAGGCATCCCATCATGTTATGATTGAAGATCTTCCTATTAACATAATAATTTTTTTTACACTGAAAACATACACTGTAGAATTACTTTTAGAAGTAGTTGTGATTGAAGCACTTGGCCTTTCCTTTTAGATGATTAATTTTACCAATATGTGAGCAATAGGATACATTTCTGCTAGAAGCTTAGTTACTAACATATAAAATCATTAATCCATCTAGGGTGCAAGTACAAACATCCCCTTATGTATGCTGAACAGAAGCTTTAAAGGAGAATATACTCATAAGAAAAAGTAACTTTTTTATTTTTTATTTTTTTTGCAAAATGGTGAGTATCTGGAGAAGAATAATTTCACTTATTAGGGAATAGGTACTGCAAAATCACGACCTTCTTCCCAAATACAAACCACCAAACATAATTTACAATGAATGGACCACAGGAAAACATTGTTTAAATGTGTATGGTTTCATTTAGGTTTCAGAATTTTGCATTCACCTTGTCCTGTTCCTTTCCTAACCTAATTTCCATCTCTACCTGCTGTCTTTGTGCATCTGCCTTTCAATTAAACCTCACACCTGCAGTGGCTTCAATTTACTGACCATAGCAATTAACCCTTTCCAATTTAGCTGAGTTCATTGAGTATTTGTGCGATGTAGAAATAAAAAGAAAAAAGGAAAATAAAATGGGGTTGTTCTTTTATTTTCTTCCATATATTCCTGGTAGACAATGTGCTTTGTTGACTAAACAATTTCTCAAATACTGTTTAACCATTCCATAACAGGTTAAGACACATTATTTTGTGCAATGACACATCTTAAAATCATGACTGTTATTATTTCTCAGTTAAATAGACATAAAGTGAGCACACATATCTACAGATTGAGATTGAAGGATTAATTTAAAAAAAATTAAACTTTGTTACTTTTACTGAGTCCTATGGAAAAGCATCAAAGATTTATAAATAAAAAGTGGGAGGGGATATATTTTTTTGCAGACACAGCCTTTTAAAAGGATTAAAGAAAAACAAAACTGTGACAGAGTCCAGGCACAAAATCTTTGTATTCTATTGCAGATGTGTAACTAGTTTAAAAACCAAGTTTAAAGTATTTAGGGTCCCTTCAAATTTGAGCCATACAGTTTATATTTTAGCCCCATTGTAGGCACTCTAAGATGTATTTAGACAAAAGAAATACCACAATGCATAAAATACTGAGGCTGTTGAAGAGAATTGATATCAATATAATTCTGGAGTCATGTTGTTTTCCTCCAAAATCTGAAAAAATGTGTGTTACATGATGTGGGAATAGGACTTTGCCCACTGTTGTTGTGAGAAGTTCCCCACTGTGAAGTAGAATAACTTGGCAGTTAGCTGCTGCCCTTTTTCCAAGGGGCCTGCTGTGATTTAGCATGGCTCGCTCAGACTAATTGGTCAAACGCCAAATGTAAAGTGCTGTATAAATGTAAAATATTATTGCAGTATACTTTACTTATTTGGAGTAAGATTTTTATTGAATTCCTCACTAGTAACTAATTTAACCTAGTGATAGACTGTAATGACTTCTTTTCAATTGGTTGATGTTGGCACATATTCTGCAGAATAGCTACATGTACATATGACATGTAATTAAATAGTATCTTGACAAAAAATGAACTTTCAGGAGATGGGGTGGAATACTGTACCCTTTAAAAAAGTGATGAATCATGCTGTGATGACCAATATTTTTACCATAATTTCTGAGCATCTCTTTCTCAAGTTAAGATGGGAAGATCATTTATAGGGCATATGGGATGCTGTTTTCTGGAAAAGTCTAACTGAAGATCACAAATATTTACACAGTTGCAGTTTCACATTTACTGATTGGTATAAGATGAAGACGTTAGGTGTTTTTTTCCTGACTTAAATTCATCAGGCACCCTAGGTTCACTCACTGTAGTAACACTTCCATCCTTAACAATGCCTCTTCAGGTAGAACTTCAGATCTGTAGGGGGGACCTGCAATCAGAAGTGCTAAGCTGCTGAGCATTAATATGCTGTTCATAAAGAAGATGAGTCACAGCTGAGTTTCTCAGTGTGCTAGCTGGATGACAAAGCTGATTTAAAAAGCTCTTGTCACATACTGCATTTCATTGTTCACTCAGTTGTGCTGGTATAATTGTGTATGGATCCCGTACAATTCAGTAAGCAAGGTTACTGAAATTATTGAAGTTTAAAGAAATCTGCAAAAGGAATAGCTTGTAATAAGGATTAATCCAGTCACCATCCCTAGAGTCTCATAAGTGTTGTATTGACACAGCTGGTCTGATGATGAATCCCAGTTCAGGCATATGCACTTTTAGAAGGCTTTGTTCTCAAAATCAGTAGACTGAAGAACTAAAGAGTAAACTGCTTCTGAGCAGTCCTTGATGCTAGTTATCAGTTTATGGATGAGATTAGAACGAATTATTAAATGGAGACACATGGAACTGCTATGGTGACTATTGATTGTTTCTGCCTTCTAGGAAAGCCAAATAAAACTAACACACACTGCTATAATTTGGGCTCTGTAGTCAGCTGGAAGCAGGATTTTAGGACAGGACTAATTAAAGCTTTCTTCTCCATTTCCATCTAAGAGAGGGTTAACAGCATATATTTTCCACTGAAAACAAAATTTTCATAGCTCATGAAAGTCTCTGGTAGGAGGGAAGAATTACCTTTGGGGTTAACTGCCATGTGTTGTGTGACACCTCCTTCAATGATTGCATGACTGGAAAATCAGAAGTCTAGAATAGTCAAATTTTAGACTTTAAACCAGTCTGATCAAAGCCTGAGCTGAACCCTAGATTGTCAGTTCCAGTGTCCAAACAAATTGCCATCAGGTGATGTAAACATCTTCCACATCTTGTCTTTTCCCCAATTTCTGCCTACTTTTGACATGCATCTGCTCTGGGCATGTGACTTTTTCAGGGCGAGGACCACACCTTTGTGTGGAAAAATGAGCCCATTGTGGATATTGTCAGCAACGGAGAGTGGAGTCTTTCTCAAAAATCACAGCTCCTTAATGGCTCCCCCAGGGAGCTTCTGACTGGGAAAGGGCAGAAGAAGTGTTGGAGACAGGTTTGTCTGAAAAGATGGTCACATATTTGATAGCTAAATGACAGTTATCAGAACTGACCTCTTTGAAAAGCCATCTCTGATCCATTCACATTTTTATTTATTTGGTCCCCTTCCCATTATGTTAGTTTGGATGTAAATGCATAATGGCAAAATTAACACAGTAAGTTATACATTATAAACAAGATTTTCTTATCAAATTCTATTTACAAATACATGTACTTCTTCAGGCATGTTCTGGTTTCCTTTGATGATTGGGATTCATAATACAGATAAAGATAACTGAGAAAAATCCTCAAGTCAACAGTTTTGAAGTATTGGGTATTTAGGTTTATCTCCACTGTGAAGTGCTTCTGCAGCTAAGATGAAATTTAAATACTGAGTGGTTTGATAATAATACATTTATAGAGGAAAAATGGTCTTACAAGAAATGTAAAATAGAATTGTATTCATTACTCTGAAGGCAGTTTTACCACCACATTATTTTTTATTGTATACATATTTCTGTCATATCGAACCAGCTCAGCACACAGAGAAGCCATAGACTACTCTTTTTATTAATTAAGCTTCAATTTTTTTTTGATCAGGAAGCAAACATTTTCTGGCTAGGAAGTTACTTTATTCCAAAAAAAAATCACAAGCCCACACTTTCACATACAATACAGTTGAATTTGAATCTTATCTATCTGATGCTTCTCCTTACCTTCTCTTTTTAAGCAATTATTATTGCCTCTCAAGGTCTTAAGGTAGTCTAGGTTTCTGTGCATGCAGATTTTTAACATATTTAGTTAAATATCTCTTAAAAGTATTGCAGAATAAGTTGGATTCTGCGGGACCTTGAACAATGACAAATTTATAGATTTCATTTGAATTTAATCTCTATTCTACCCAGATTGAGACTTTATTTTCCCTCACCTGTCTGTGTTACTGGAGATGAATTATGTAATTTTGACAGTAGTAAGACTATTTTTTTCAATGTAAAGGACATGATTGGCCTTCTTGTCAGTATTTCAAATTATTCTCTTTACAAAATTAATGAATTTCTACATGTTTGTCTGCCTTTTTCTGATTTTTTTTTTTCACATTCCATTCTTTGTTGCTTTTTTTGCTTCTTTTTCTCTGGTAATTTTACCAGTCTCTATGTAAATGGAGGTGATCCTTAGAGCCACATCAATAATGTGATTCTTTGTGTCTTCTTTCAGGCTTTTGTACCAGCACTTGGGAAATGAAACAAGACAGAGTTTCTGATAATTTCAAACTGAGAGCTAGGAATTGAAGAAATAATTATTGTCACCCTGCTTATTGGCAGAATACGTTTTTCTGTAACTTTCTTTATCCTTGATTTTAGAAAGGATCAGAAGCATATGAGTTTTTGTATCTTTGTGTCCACGTACAAGAATTGAACAAAAAAGATGCATTAATCAACTGTAGAAAGCAAAAGAGCCAGAAGCAGAAGCCAGACAAATTGTAATGATGAATAAAATACTTTCTCTTTCTTTTTAAACACAAAGAATAAATGAAAAGACACGATATTAAAGGAAAAATCTTACTTATTCTTTTCCCTATTCAAGTCTGGAGACTTTTATTCTGGAAGTGTATTGTAAATTGATGTATTTTATCAGGTTCAGGATTACCTGGATGGAATTAAAGGACATTTTTTATAGGCAATCAACTTGGCAATGATAGTGGTGAATGGCTGAAGAAAGCAACTGCAATGGTATTTTGTGTGGAATGGAGTCAAGTTGCTGTGGTTTGAGGTCATCTACTGTATTTAAGATTCACAGTGTAGATGAAAGGTAATGGTAATTTGCAAATCATGAAGGTGTTTATGGCTGAAATTTGCATTTATTTGTCCTGTGATGCTAAAGCTAAAAAATCCACCTGTAGATGCCAGGGAAAATAAATTTAATGTCCATAAACATAACTGAAGACCTGATTGTTGGTAACTTAATTATTAAGCATTTGAAGATCTTTGGGTCTCTGTGTTTTAAGCTGAGGTGCTTTCATCTGTCTTGGATATTCAGTAAGAAATATTTGTCTTATTTTTTGCTCAGGTTATAAATTCACAGGAAAAGCAGAGTGGAATTGTTTTCCCTACCTTTTCTATTGTCTAGATCATTATTTATGTGACATAGTACCCCTAAATTCTTGGTATGGGAGATGTGGCCAGGACACTACTAGTGCCATTCTAATTCACTTGAATTTTTTTGAGTTTTCCTGTGGGTAACCATTTGAAATATCAGGTGTTTTTTTCTCCTCTTTCATCTCCATAATGGTTGGAAATGAGAATTTAATGGGACTCTCTCAATTGGAGGAAAAAAAGAAATAAAGGGTTTTTTATCAGTTCCAGTGTTCATCTTTCATTTCTATTCTTTTCTGATCAGATATTTCTTTCAATAGCTTTTCTACCTTTGATACCGTGTTAGATCACCTTGTTATGGTAAGGAATGTGGAAGTGGTCCTCTCCTTTTTTAGAAAAGGAGCTGTTGAAATATGTAACAACAGGCATGGAATCTCTGCCAGCCCAGTATATAAAAAACTATAATAATTTCCTCTAGCATCATTCTTATCATATAAATGTTCTCATTACAATAATACTTCCTTTTCTGTTGGTTTAGTTGACTAATAATTTACTATATTGGAAGATTATGTACAACATATTGGTATATAAAAGGTTTGATATAAAAAAATAGGATAATTTTGATGCATTAGACAACTACCAAAATGCAACTATTCTGCTGAATTTGATCATCAGTGAAAAGCGGTTGCAAATTTTTGTTGGACATTTTGACAATTTTGTCTTCCTCAACCCGTAACAGGATTAAGTTTATATTTTTATGTGTGGGGAGCCTGTTTTTCCTTTAGTCAATATTGTGAAGAGAATGGACATACTGGACCATAGAGGATATCTTAGAGAATTTGTCAATATCTTATGCCTCAAACAAATTTATTGATTTCACTTAGAATTAATCTCATCTTCTCAGTTCACATCAGTGTGATTAAATGGTAAAGAAAAAGAGCAAAAAAAACTCTCATCAAAAAACTGATCCTGCACATTCATTATGCAAATTGTAGCTTGTAAATTTACATGGAGTATCCTGGTTTCCATGAGAACATAAAGCACAATTTCTCTCATACAGAGGTTCACTTATGAGAGCAAAAGCCACAGTAGTTTGTTCTGTGAATAATGACAAAATCCTAAGTTAAATGTGGTGATCTACTTTTTTGATTGAATATTTGTGGGCAAATATTAACCCCATGGAAACTGTAACGATGAGTAATTTCTGTTTGAGAGCTACTTAAGCCTAAGTATGTTTGGCTAGCTTCCTATGTAAAACACTCTCAGTATTTTTTTCTTACTATTTCAGTATCAAGGCCAAGAACAAGTGGTTGCACCAAACATATTTTCTATTAACGACATTTCAGTCTTCCTCTATAGTGGTAAGTCACTTTTTGTACCCTTTAACAAGTTAGTTTCAGTGTCAGATTGGTCTCTCTATTTTAATTAAATTTTAAAATTCACATATTTAATTTCAGATTCCTCTACTTTCAGCTAAACTGTTGCCTGCTAGATCCATATGCAAAGAATTTCCATTACTTTGAAAGAGAATATTAGTGTAATGCCACTGGGAATTATAAAGAGTAGGATTTTAGTTGTAATAATATATCAGATTGTGGTTGCCAGAGAAATCAAACAAATGGCAGCATAGATTTCAACTGGTTGTCACAAAACTGAAAAACGACCAATATTAGAATTTTGCTTTCTCACTGTTCTAAGATTTAAAAAAAACTTCTGTCAGTAATGATGTAGTGCATTGCTGCTTTCTGTTAAGGGCATTATTAATCTGATTAGCAACCTTTCCAAGAAATAGCAAGCAAGCATTAAAAACTCATTCTTCCCTTTTTTTTTTTTTTGGTATTGACATTTGGTGTTGATCCAAGTAAAAAAGTGTGTTTCATTTTCTAAATATGTGTAATACAATGAGTTTAAAAAAAACACAAAACCAGCTATACCAAACAACTGATTATTTCTTTGCTCACTTATAAAACATATATTGCATGTACAGAATATCTACTCTCTTGCTTTTGGATTGATTATATTTATAGAAAACTAGACATTTTTTAAATAAAACTATAATTTCTTTCCTGTGAAAAAGCTGGCACTCGCACTATTATTACTTTTGTTGTTGTTGTTCTCTTTTTATATCTTCTTGCTAGACTCCCATAAATGAACTGGAAATACAGGAGCCTTTTTCCTGCTGTTTTTAGAAACAAATTAATTTGCTTGGCAGGCTATCACAGTCTTCAAATGATATATATAATGGACCTACAAATATCCCACTTACACCAACATGGTGTATTCCAGCCTTAAAACTTTCAATTTTTAAAGGATTTTAGCTAAAAATGTATTTGGTGTGTGTGTGTGTGTGTGTGTGTTTTGTTTTATTTTGCTCTGCTTTAGGTTTTTTTGTTGTTTGTTGGATGTATTTTGTTTGTTTAGGTTTGTGAGGTTTTTTGAGCTTTTATTTTTTTTTAGTGAGAACTTGAGAGAGTCAGTGGTGGGGGTCTAATGCAGTCAACGTATTGAGATTGAGAAAAGTTCAAGGACCAAACATATATAGGTCCACTGAGAGCACATTTAGTGCATGACATATAAGTAAAAAAAATTGTCTCACTGCCTAATATTATTTTTATAGAGCAAATGAGACCAGATGTCTTGCTGGTCTTGGTTTGTCCTAAATGATTGCAGCCCATTCTAGAGCAGGGGAAGGAGCAACACAGAGCTTTTAGGGGTTGATCCCATTTCCCATCTCCCTCCAAGTAGCGTTGAAGGAGTCAGAAATGAAGAAATTAATAGAGCCTGGAAAGGAGGGAGATAGGGATTGAAAGAATGTTGTTTTAAGGTTTGGTTCTCACCATTGAGATATATTTTTAATTGGCTATAAATCAAATTAATTTTTCCCCAAGGAAAGGCTGATTTGTTTGTGTTGGTAATCAGTAGAAAATTATCTTCTTTTCTTTATCTTAACCTTTTCCATCTTAGTTTTTCCTCCTTTCCTTTTGAGAAGGTGGAGAGAAAGAGCAGGTAGGTGAACATTTGGAAGCCAGCCCAGGTAAACCCATTACAGAATATTAAGTAATTTTTGTCAAAAGGTTTCATACACAGCTCTACAGAGTACTTATACAAAGTTGTTTGCTTTTGAGAAACTTTAGGGCCAATACATTTTGGTTTTCCTTTTGGAATGTATTTATTTATTTGCTTTTTGGCAAATACATTTCTCTTTGCTGAATGTGACAGACATAACTGCATAAAATAAAAAAGTCTGGGGAGATCGATATGCTGACTTTTTCAATGCTGTTGAAAACTTTCATGTAATATTAGTTACTCTATGCCTTACTAGGTTGTGTTCTGTTATAGACCTTATTCACATGCTTTTTTGTGAAAGTTTCCTGAATATAAATTATTTCAGACTGATTATTAAAGGTTGAGTGAACTGGATTTTTCCAGTGAAAATTTGGCTTGATCTTCAGTGCTTACATAATTAGCTTAATCCCAAACTTGTCATAGACTTGACATGTTTACCCATATTAAATTCATTTATATGGGTAGCACTCGCACACCACTTCTGAATCAGCAGACAGTAACTGACTACTGAAGGCACAGAGGCACAGAGGATGAATGGCCTGAACAGCTTCTCAGCAGTTCTTAGAACTGCTTCTCAGCTGTTTCCTGGCTCTTTGAGCACTCACAGTCCATTTCATGGCAAAATTAAACATTAGTTCAAACCACCCCTGTAGGTAGTTTGAGACAACATGCTTTTACTAAGCTTTGAAACAGTCACTTAGAGCTAAGAGAGATCTTACTGCTTCTCAGCTGCTAGCTGGTACTGGGTAATTGAGACAGTTTCTAATTGTGTGAGAACATGTCCTTGATTCTATAACAGCATAAATGACCCCTTTCTTGTTCCAGCTCAAGCTGCTTCAGCAGAGGAGTATCCCTGAGATCAGATGCCCATTCCCACTGTGATTCTGTGGGCACCAGCAGCTGCTGCTTTTTAGAATTGTCCAGAGCTTCTTGGTAGGGTTTGTGTTGGGATAGTGCTGTGCATTCCCTCCTCACCTTTGTGGCACCAACCAGGAATGGATGAAGTTAGAGGAGGCTGACAAACACACTAATGTCCACATAGGGATCATAGAATAAAGTCGTGGTTTTCTTTGGACTGAAGCTGATGACAGATGGTGCAAAGAGTCTTCCCAGAGATTCTGATCTTGATTTTTATGTTGGAGCTGCTCAGAGCAGTACCACTAACACAGTCTGTTTCCAATGGATCCCTACTTAAGAGATACTTACTAACAGCTGAGAAATAAAAAACTACTTAAGAGGCCACAGATTATATTTACATTTGCCGGTCTCCTCATGGTTAGATTCAGCTGATTTTATCTGGAGAGAAGGGAAAGGTGATAAAGGAGATATTAATATCCTTTGAAGCATTCAGAGGTGTGTGTCATGTGTTAAAATACTGAAAGAAAAAAATGAGCACAGGACAGGGGCTTCAAAATGTAATGTTTATTCTGGAAAATAATTAAATCTATCATCACAGACATAGAGATGAAATTCTAGTTGTGTTTAAATAGTGAATGGCAGGAGCCATTCATCACATAGATCTTTTTGTGTACATCTTGTGGCATACGATCAACTCACAGTCAACCCTGAAATTGTGCAGAATCTGCTGCTCCATCTGAATTGTTACAAATCTATGGGGCCTGATGGGATTAATCCAAGAATCCTCAAACAGCTGGCTGATATCATCACAAAACCTCTCTTGATGATTTTTGAGTGGTCTTAGAAATTTAGAGAGGTCTCAGCTGATTGGAACCTGACAAATATTGGGCTGATTTTCAAGAACAGCAACAAGGAGGACCCTGGACACTCCAGGCCTGTCAGTTTGCCTTCAGAGCCTGGTAAAGTTGTAGAGAAGATTATTCTTGGAGGTATTGAAAAACACCTAAAAGAGAACACAATCATTGGCCACAACCAGCACAGTTTGATAAATATAATCAATCTAAACACGGAAAAAAGTGATGCTTGTCAAACTTTATTTCCTTTTATGACAAGATAACCCACCTTGCTGATCAAGGAGTCCAATTGATCCTTTTGGATTTCATTAAAGCTTTCAGTGCCAGCTGCCACAGAACCCTCCTGTCCAGCTCACAGCTGGATAAACACATCATGTGATGGATGAACAGCTGGCTCATGGGTCAGGCACAAAGGCTGACAGGGAAAGGGGCGACATCAGACTGGGGACCTGACACCAGTGGGGTACCACAGTGATCCATCTTAGGTGACCAGGGACAGGACATGAGGATAAAGCCTGAAGCTGTGTCAGGGGAGGTTTAGGTTGGATATCAGAAAAAGGTTCTTCACCCAGAGGGTGGGCACTGGAACAGGGTCCCCTGGGAAGTGACCACAGCACCAAGCCTGACAGAGCTGAAAGCGACATTTGGATAATTCTCTCAGGCACATGGTGTGACTCTTGGCAATGGTGCCGTGCAGGGCCAAGAGCTGGACTCAGTGATCATTATGGGTCCCTTTCAATTCAGCTTGTTCTGTGATTCTGTGATATTTTATTACACTTACTGCTCTATTTGACAAAACACTGCTTTTAGTCTTCCTGTGATAGCAGGCCATGGGAATATTGCCTGTCTCATTTTTTTTTGGGAAGTTTTTATGACACATCCCCTAACTAGCACTTATTGTTTTTCTTACAGCTCAGAATGTGAGCACTTACTGAGTTAGAAAGTTAATTCTCTTCTGTCCCTTGGAGAGAAGTTTGATTGTCAGATTAGATGAAGTGAACATTGAACAAAATGAATGGGTCTGCAGTAAGAAAAATGAGACCAGTGAATACTGGGTTGGTGCCAATGTCTCAGAAGTAAAGGTTCTAGGTAAAAAGTAGGGTTTTTCCTTTTATTTTTATTTCGGGAAGACACTGATGTCATGTTTCTGACCTTAAGCAGCAAGGTAAGGACTTTGATTTTAGTGAAGCTCAGCATATTTGTCTTGGATCTTTCATTGGGAATTCTGGTTCTTATCACCAGAATTGTAATATTTGATAAGTTTTCTTATATGTTTTTGATAAGATATTGTGGTAGGTTGACCCTGGCTGGAAGCCAGGAGCTAAAGCCCCACTAAAGATACTAGCACTGCCTTCCTCAGCTGGACAGGGGAGAGTAAATAGAATGAAAGGCTCATGGATTGAGTTAACAGCAAGGAGAGTTCACTCACCAGTTGCCATTGTGGGCAAAACAGACTCTACTTGGGAAAATTATTTTAATTTATTATCAATTAAATCAGAGAAGGATAATGAAAAACAAAACCAAATCTTAAAAGTACATTCTTCTTCTCTCAACTCCACCTTCCTTCTTCTGGGGTTCAACTCCACTACCTCCTCCCTGACAGTGGCACAGGAGTGTGTGGATTGGAAGATGCAGTCAGTTCATCCATGAAAAGTTGTCTCTGCTTCTCCTTTCTCTTCTGGAAGAGAGCTCCTCACACTCTGCCCCTGCTCCACTGTCCCTCCCCACCATGGGAGACAGTGATCCATGAACTTCTCCAAGGTGAGTCCTTCTCACAGACTGGTGTTTTTCATCTACTGTTCCATTGTGGGGTCACTTGCACAAGGTGCACTCCTTCAGGAACAGGCTGCCCTTGTGTGAGCACCCATGAGCTCACAAGTCCTGCCAGCGAACCCGCTCCAGTGTGGGCTCCTCTTTCCATTGGGAAACAATTCCTGTCAGGAACCTGCTCCCGTGTGGGCTTTCCACAGTGCCACAGCCTCGTTTGGGCATCCACCCCCTCTGGAGTGGGGCTCTCCAAGGGTTGCAGGTGGATCTCTCCTCCAGTGTGGACCTCCACGTGCTCCAGGGGCAGAGCTGCCTCACCATGGGCTGCACCAGGGGCTGCAGGGCAACCTCAGCTCCAGTGCCTGGAGGACTTTCTCTCCCTCCTTAACTGATCTTGGTGTCTGCAAAATTGTTGCTCTCACATATTCTCACTCCTTTCTCCACCTGCCAATGCTATGGAAATTGAAATGCAGCAACTTCCTCCCTTTCTTAAATCTGTTACCTCAGAGGTACCATCACCTTTGCTGATGGTCTTGGCCTTGGCAAGCAGCAGATCCTCTTTCAAAATGTTCCAGCTAGGTTACATTTTTCAGACTTATTTCATTGAAAAGACTCCCCTGTCACAATAAAACTTTTAAGTACTGTCTAGTTATATATAAAATTTTAAAATAAGATCATGAAATTTTTGCAGCTAGGGAGATTAAATACTTGAAGTGAATTCACCTGTTTCTTTTTCCTTTTCATTTTGATCTTTAACAGAAAGAAACCTTACTGAAGTCTCAAAATTTCTCAGGAAAGAGACCTAATTTTCAGTGGGGTCTTCTCTGTGGTTGTTAAATTGAGTTTTAAAAATATTTACATATTTATTACTTGAATATTATTTTAATTTCCCTTGTAATTTTTTGTTAGCACCACATAAAATAGTTCTAGTCATTAGTTGAGACTTAAAGGAACACTAGGGAGAGCAAAGGTTGAATACATTGAAAATGGTACACATTTTTGATGAGTATTTGAACATAAGGAACTCAAAATTACTAGACAGATTAAGCTTATTCT
Source organism: Parus major (assembly GCF_001522545.3). Classification (NCBI taxonomy): domain Eukaryota; kingdom Metazoa; phylum Chordata; class Aves; order Passeriformes; family Paridae; genus Parus; species Parus major. Next base: position 125,071,308 of record NC_031769.1, read on the forward strand.
GTATATAGCATACTGAAATTGACTAAGTCACGAAATGATACATATAAGGATGGAATATATTTTTGAGGAATCAAAATAGTAATATCTTTTTCAGTATATAAAAATAAAAAATGTAGTAAAACCAGGCCAATTTAATGAAATAGACCCATTGCTTAATTCAGTTTCTCATGAATCAAAATCTATTCTGCAAGGCTTTAGTGCTCTCCTAAGAAAATAGAAGCTGAATAAAATCATATTTTAAAAAATAATATTTTGCTTCAGCATACTTTTTGGTGTCTGTTTATTGTATACATCTATTAGTGTTCCAATTTATTTAAATGGCCTATAAAAAGAAATAATAGACAGGTAACATTTTTCCCTCCCAGACTCTTTCCTGTATTCCCAGAAGCACCCCATCAGTCTCCTTGCAGAAAAGCTCTCATTCATCAACATCTTTGGGAACAAAGAACCACAGAGGCTTGAGTTTTTATCTGGCAGCTATGCAGAAGGTGCGGCTGAAGCAGCATTTTGGAAACTCCTTAGCACTTGGTATATAGCAATTTACAGGAATTTGAAAAAATTCCCAGCATAACACATCTTATATAAATACTTTGACTGAAAACTTTCAGAACCAATTTCAATATGAGAAAGCAACTGTTCTCTCCTGCCTCTGTATATGTTTTTTAATAGTACTATTCTAAAACTTCTGGCAGAGAATAAGATTATTTTTTAAAGAAGTTGAAGAAAATATTTACAGACTATTTGAAACCAGTGATTGAATCCAAAGAGCTTGGGGAGGCTTGAAACAATTATTTGGTTTGATAAAAAAGGGATAAACTTTTAGTACTAGCAGTGTATATATAAATAAATAGTGAGGCAATTTAAAGGAAATAGTCTTTTAAAACATTCTACAAAAACAACAAGATATATTTTGTGGAAGAGGGTGCATGTTTCTAATCTTTCTCAGCTAAGAGAATCATTTAAGAGGAAGAGCTGTTTGTGCTGCAATGAATACAGAGTAATTCTTGAAAATACCAACATCAGGGTACAGGGCATTCTGCAATCCAGTATTCACCTCTACCATGGGATCTAAAGGATGATGTTTGTCTAAGTGCAAACTGAATCCTGTTCTCAACCTTCTGTCTGGGAAAAACAAAGAGCTGCCAGCCTCAGTTCAGCAGCTTTCAGAAGTTATAGGTATCCCATGTAACACATTTTTTCCTTCTGACAAATATGTGTATGTGTTTCAGCTTGTAGCATTTCAAACATTGCTGTTTGTTCAGTTAATATTTTGTTTCTTGTATTTTAAGAACAAAAATAGTAATAAAATAACAATAATAACAACAACAACAATAAAAATAAAAATACATTCTGCTTATTCAAGTAAAAGATTATTCCTTACATAGCAGGTAGAATTCAAGCATGTGACAATGCAGTGATAAATTTTTCACAACTGATAACTTAATCTGTTTCAACCTTAATTACATATTTGGTAGTACAAAAGAGCAAATATATTCTGTTATGTACTCTGGGAAAAAAAAAAAGATAATTAAGACAATCTCTCATGTAATGCTTACCTGTTAAATTTCTGATTGTTCATCTGTGAAAGGCCACATTACTATCAATAAAAATGTGCCATGTAGTACAATGAAGCTGTAGACATCTTAATTTAATTTTTCAATACTCTATTATATTTGAATTCATGACAACTTTAAACTAAATGAAAGCACAGACACCTAATAATTGAAAAACTGCTAAATAAAGATGAATCTTGAAGATTGTCCAGGTCTTAATATACCAAAATAGTGTATTATCACTGATCTTGATGGCAGCTGAGAAGATCACTAAGGAACTTTATTAGTATTATCTGCAGATTCAAACAAAGCTTGGACTTTTATTCAGTCAAAATCCTGTATAGTTCTGACTAGACTTGTCATTTACTCTTATTTGTCTGATTGTTCTAATGTTCAATGCCAATCAGAATTTATTTTCCACATTTTTCCTTTTACCCCTTTTCATTGTTATAATTATCCCTTCTTTTTTCCTTTTTTTTCAGTCTATCTTCAGCTAGCTCTAAGTGCCCTTCACCCTATTAGAATTGTGAATTAAAACACTGTTGCTAGTCATCATATAATTTGTTGTGTCTGTTTTTTCCTTCTGCCTTCCTGTGTTTCAATTATTTTAGCTCAGAGCCCTTTTAGAAAGAAATCCCCTGTATTTCCCCAAGAAAAAGACCTAACATTTTTGGGCTCTGTGCTATGCTGATCTTTGATTGCAATCCTGAAAAGCAGCATTAGCTTCTTATACACAATGATACTTGTTGACAGCTTGAATAAAATACACTGCAGTTTGTGTTTCACACATAATTACTTCATACATCTATATGTATTAAATTAGCTTTGAAGATAAGACTTTCACCTAGGTAGTAGAAATCTGTGAAGTTATTAGAAATTATGTATCCCAAAACTAACATTTACAGTCTTATAAACATGGCACAGAGCAAGAATTTTTTATTCCATTGTAAGACCTGTCTATGTCTATCTCCATACTTAATTGATACCAATATTTCAAAGTGTAATTTCAGTACCAACTAGATAACAAATTACATTCTCAAGACCTTTCAATGGTAAAAATTAACCTAATATTTATTGGCTAGGCATTAATGTGATGTTTTTGGTATCACAGAACATGGGCAGGTAACTAAGTAGGTTAGATACAACTAAAGCTTTTAAGAGTCCATCACGCAGCAATTCGCTAAGAGTGTGGACATAAGTTCACTGAAATACATGGGAATTTCATGACAGGATTTCAGTTGATGTGGTGCTGTGAATAATGAAATATTTCTGGGTTATATACATTTCATGAGAAAATTTATATCATGTCATCCTTTTATGAAGATGACATTGTACGTGTTATGACACAGACCTAAAAAGTGTGTTGTTATTATTATTCAAGACATAATAAGGTCAGCAGGAGATCATGTCTTTCTTACATTTCTTTGTCAATAAGCATGGGGAATAAAAGAAATTCCCATGAAATTCTAATGTAGGTATTTTAATGGTTAATGTCTCTGTAATGGTTGAGCATCTCACTTGTGTACAGATTTAGGCTGAGTATTATTATATGGCACAAGAACTGTGTTTTGGCAAGTATGAGCTGGGAGCACCTGTCAGAAGAGCAGAATACAGATAGATCATGGTGAGAAACTCGGAATTCTTTATAGGTTCCTCAGAGATTTTTTATCTGGGATCTAATACCAATGACAGGCTGTATATGTTAATACAATTTAGTATTATATAATTATCAGTGGAGGTAAAATAATGATACATTAAATTTAGGCTAAACTATAACTGAAACCCTGTATTCATTATATGTGTATGAAAACTGAGTACATTTTACCACCAAAATAAATTTCCAAGAAATTCCAGAAACAATTGTTGAACTGCTATTTTAAAGTGCTGTCTGTTGACTCAGTCTCTGAAACTAGAGATTGTCCTTGATCTCTTTCCAAAAGCAACCAATCCTCTAACCCTCACAGAGATAAAACACTTCACCATAAAGAAGTAAACTTCCCTCCCTTTCAAAATAGAAATATATTAAATGTATTTAATGTCTTTTTTCTTTTTTTCCTGTGAGGGTGACTGAGCACAGATACATATTGTACAGTTTTCATCCTTGCAGATTCTCAAAAACCGTCTAAACAATGCTCTGGGCACTCTGCTCTAAATGATCCTGAGTCAGCAGATGGGGTGGACAAGATAACCTCCAGAGGCCTCTTCCAATCTCAATCTTTCTGTGATTAAATGATAAATTACATTTGTTGTTGGAATCATCTTCCTATTTCTTCTCAACGTTCCCAGGCAACATGTGTTGCTCACTGGGCAATGGCAACAAATGCACATCTGTAAATGGAGAGAAGAAAGGATCTGGGGACATACCAGCTGCTGTCAGTGTCCACACCAGAGTCAGTAGTTACACTTCAGGAAATCTTTTCTGCCACTAGAGATGAGAATTACTATATTAGTTGAAAGATATATTATTTGAAAGAACTGCTATTTTGCCATAGCATATTTTAAGATCTTAAAATATTAATCAATGTTATCTTCTGTTATTTATATACAAGACTGCAGTCCAGATTATTAAATGGAATGTGACAGATTTAGCAGACACTTTCTGTACATGGTTTCATGCAACAGTCAGTCTGACACTTCTCATGTATAAGCTCCTGCTGTATTTGACATTTATTGGGACAAATCTTCACTTTGATATCCAAGAGAAGCTATTATAAAGAATTCCAGTTTTAAATCTATTTTGCATATGCCAGTTGCTATTTAGACAGTTTTTATGACTAAATCAGACCTTCTTTACTAGCATGATGAAAAGCACCCCTACAAAGTAGCTTGTCTCTGCCAGATTTCAGCTTCCTAGATGCAGCTAATTCTGTGCTAGATGTTTGCAAAAAATGGCATTGAAATACATGATATTGAAGAGTTTTGTTCAGTAATTGTAATTTCATTCAGTCTGAAATGCTTTGACTCCCCCTTCTCATGTCCACAAAATTTTCCCTGAACAGATACCAGATCTTGATATTTAGACAGGCTTAGAAAGGATTACTGGAGGAAATGTCAGGCAGCCTTTACTTTGTGAGAAATATTTTCACTGAAAATATCTAAGTATAAAATAAATTCAATTGCCATGGTGTCTCCTTTTCCAAAATGAGAACTTGTTAATACAGCCACCTTTTCCTCCAGATGGAAGGACAACACGGACTCTTCAGAAGCATCTCAACACATTCATAACTACAAATAAAAAGTTCTGAGAGGCTCACCAGTCATCTGCTTGCTTTCCCAATGCACACAACTGCTCAGAGGTCACTGCATTCCAAGTGAATGAGGTCTTGCTCTGCTTGGAAAACTGACAGGGAGCAGAAGGGTCCTTATGGCTATACCTGAACCAGAGGTGCAGGATGGATCTGTGGTCGTGACTGGACCCGATTTTCTCTGGATGTGTGTCATCCTCTTGTCTCTTCTTGAGAGTGAATGAAGCAAAGACAATAAGGTATGAGAAGATATTGCACTGCACTCCTAGACTCGAGTCTCATCTGGAGGAACATGGCACTGGGATCTCAGAGTGAGGCATCGAGAGCGGGCTCTGGGAAATCTGACTTTGGCTGAGACCTTGAAAGGTCTATGCTGTAAGCATAGAAAACTTTCTGTGTTTAGGTCTTATCCTGATGTTTATTTCATCCTCCAAACCACATACTAATTCAGGTTATGTTTACTGGTTTTGTTTTGCTTTGTTCTAGAAACCTTCTGGTAGGTCTAAAATATTTGAAAAGGACGAGTCAGTGTGCTTCATTGTTTGAATTTCAACATCCAGCCTATTTTGCCCCAGAATATAATGTGATGTGAGAAACACCAACTAATGTCCAGACAACAGTGAAAAAATCCTACTCTGACTGCTTAAATCTCACTGATAAAGAAGCTTGGGAATGTTTGTGTGCCATTTCTGCTAGGTTGACAGCAGCTGCCAAATCAGGACTCGGTGAATTATTTGAAGCAAATGAACATTCTGTCACGTTGTTGTTTATTTTGTCAAGTTGCTGGATTGGATAAATTTTTTTCATCGTTTTATCATTTTCCCATTTCAGACTGTGTCAGTTTTTATGGAAATATTTGTCATTGTCATGAGTCAAGCTTAGTCATAGCCACATGGGCAGAATATAACTGGTTTATATATTAGCAGAACATTTATGTAAAGCTTTGGGAACTAATAAAGATTTTCTGATATTTGTGGAATGTGTGCATGTCCATAAATACATATATATAACTTACACAGCTTTTTATCCATGTAAACTTGAAAGGAAGGTAAATTATATGAAGTGTCCTAGGAAACACTCTGGTAAAAGTATTTTTTAAGTATTTGGACAACACTCTGGAACCCCTTGTGTGATTCTTGGCCTGTCATGTGCAGGACCACGAGTTGTGCTGGATGATCCTAATGGGTCCCTTCCAGTTTATTCAATGATTCTGTGATTTGTCTTATGATCATCTCTTACATTTTTGATGTTATATATTTTGAAGTAAATTATTTTTGGAGGTATTTTATCAGGCATAATGTGTTAAAATATACAGGATATGTAAGAAATACATAGTAATATTTATACATACCTCATTTCCCATATTATCTTCTTTGCAGTAATTTTTTAGTGTATTTAAAATAGCAAATCCCTTGGTCACTGTTCTTGATGCTGCTCATTCCTTCCAAAACTCTAGAGCTACACACTAAGTTGGATGAAAAAAAAAAATCTGTAGTATGGGAAAATCTATAATATAAGCAGGCAGAAGACAATTTGCACCATTTTTATGTGGCTTAAACTAATTTTTTAATGAATAGAGGATAGCTATAAATTTCAGATATTTAATGTGAATAATTTGTTAAATACATGTAGTCTATTATTGTTTTAAGATATTCTTCAAAGGTCAGTGAAAACTCCTTTATTATAACTGCATAAACATCCAGGCAAATAGAGGTATAGAGGTATGTAAAATTAACTATAAGGAGATATAAATTTTATTATTTTTATTTTTTGATCACCTAGAAGATAAGCCACCTGTAAATACAGTAAAGAGAAATGATCATTTGTTGATGAGATAGATTTTCATGGAAGTGCTGGAAAAAGTTCTGTAAGCCAGTAAGGAAAATAAAATGTTCTTTTTCTATATTCTTTTTTTTTTTTTTTTTTTACTTTATATCTGGGATAACTAGTTACTTTTTGTTCTGGAAATCTTCATTTGACATTAAACTCAGGTTTGTTTTTAACTGGACAAAACAAAAGACAAGTTAAACTGGGAATTCTTACATATCACAGATTAAAAATAACAGATCTAGTACCTGCTTTACAACCAGGGTAATTTAAAATGTGGTTTTGAATTTTAGCTCTGACCATGAATTTCTATTCCCTCTTTTTAGTTGTCTACTAGTTTGATTTCTAAAATGTCATATCTGGAGATTTGATCTAAATTTCATGAAAGTAAAAATTTGGAAAGAAATTAGGCTCATCTCACCTACCCTTCACTTAGTCAAAGTATATTTTGAATTGTTGCTGTTGTCAAGATCATCTTTATTGCTCAGAGGCATCAGACTGGGGGGCAGAGTCAAGAACATCCTTAGTCCAAGGAAAGCTACTTAGTTATGGGTGAGATGAATGAATCACTTCTTCACAGGGCTCACTTCTAGATATTGACTATAAGAAGAGCAGAAACAATGAGCATGAAGTAGCTACACTACTACTTTAGATGAGACAAATTATACTTGTTTAGAAAATTCTGGTTTTGGTTTGAGACACCTCCTCAGCAAGAGACCAAAATGTAATTGTTTTTATCTAAAAAAATTAATTCTGACTGTGGCATTCAATGTTATTTTCTACTTTACTTCAGAGTGTTTGTTAGCTTATTCACTCAAGATTTATGAAATGAAGGCTTAAAGTACTCTCTTTAGGTCTCCATCCTATCAACTTTTGCTTTAATTTGCATATAATTTTCACAAACATGTTGTATTTTATTCTTTAACATGTTTTTTTGTGGTTTTTTTTCTGACAGTTTGTATATTCTTGAATGTTTTTTTTCATAAGTTTTGTATCTTTCCCAGCCATTTCTATCCCAAACTTCATGGTTTCCCTGGTCCTTCAGAGGGTTTCCTCTATTGATTCTCAAAATTATTCCTCTTTATTGGCGTCATCACATTTACTTCAGCCTGAATATTTTCTCTCTGTACCATCTGTTAGAATGTAATTTAGACCATCAAACAAGATTATAGGTTGAGTTTTCAGACTTGCTAAGCCTTTTCTCATCTCTTCTCCCATTAAAGACAATGATAAACTCTCCCTTATTTTAGAAGAACAAAAATAGTGGTAAGCTAAAGGCTTTCATTCTGTGAAAAGCAATTACAATTTTGTCTTTTTTCTCTCTTACTCTTCCAAGACATTTTAGAAAAGGTGTCATCCTTTTCTAAACAGAAAACATTGTTATCCTGTGAAACTTGAGGACTTAAATAATAGTTTATTATTTTTTCTTATTTTTTTATTTTGTAGTAGCCAAAAAGACAAAACTGTTTTTGCTGTAGAGAAAGTGTACTAAACCTAGGTTAGGTTGTTCTTTAAACTGGTTTGATGGCTGCTTTACCTCACTGTATAGCAAAACTAGACCAGCAATTCATTTTGATCTGTGTCAAATAATTTTGTCAGGTTTTATTTCTTCCTTCAATGGGAAAAAAAAAAAAAATATTGTGAAATTTAGGGTACAGCTACTGTAGCTTAGCATAGGTTCATTAGAACATCATTTATTTTCACAGCTTTAGAGTTTGAATTAGAGAGATTGTAATGATATAATATATTCCTAGTTTTTTGTATGTCTGTTCAATGAGTTTTATAAGTAGTGATCTAATAAAAATTAGTAGTAGAAGTAGTGATAGCCTTGTTTAATCAGTAAAATGAGTAAAAAAGTAGAGAATTGCAAGTATTTCCGGCAGAATTATGCAATGACTACTTTTCCAATGACATAAAAATGTGATGGAATGAATCAGAATTATATTGATAGGCAAATACTTATAAACAATGCTCATAAAAAAGGGAACCTAAAATGTATTGAAAGTATTGGAGCAGGTCTTTTTATGTCACAGGTTTAAATTAACCTGAAATGAGTCAAACAACCTTATGCCAGGCTAGAGGCTTGTTTGTGGATTACAATGGGTTTAACAGTCTTTGTCACTGTGGACATTAAGAGTTGTGGTGGGAAGCAGGAAAAGAATTTGGAAAGCTTTAGAATTCAAGATTTGTGTATTGTTAATAAAATGTTCCTACCTCCAAGAGAAAAATTCTCAGTACTGTTGAAAATGTTACTTTTTTTGTATTTTTTTTTCTGTTAGGAACATCCCTTTACTTTTCTCAAAAAAAGGTTTACACTTAAACACATCATAATTTCACAGTAGTTGGTTGATATCACTGTTTACTATTGTTATAACTTTATTTTAGTATCCCCATAGATACTGTAGCTTCATGACAGTAGGCAGTGTAGCTGAAAAAGGCTTAACAGTGAATTAATGATTTAAGTGAAGTGTATAAATGAAATGTATTTTTATAATGCATTATAAGTTTCTTCTATAATTTCTTTTATTTTAGAAAACTTCTTACAATATGCTTTTGTGTGTTTAGTTACAAAGTAAGTAAAACTAGGTGAAATAAGAACGTTGTAGGACTTATTAATTCTGGATTACATAATATTTGCCTGAGAAGTCAAAGCACCTGTGACACTACTGTTGGGGAAAAGGATAAATTCAATAAAATTTTGGAAAATCAGCTGTTTTCTTGTTGAGGTTTTTTTTTACTCCTTTTACCAGAAATTTCCAGATGAGTTTACCCAGACACTTATTGTCTACCAAAAGGAAAAAAAGAAAATATTTTCTTTTTTCAACTTTAAGATACCATATATTGAAGGAATAATTAACGAGGCAGGACATAAATCAATAATAAAAACCAGACTGTATTTTGCATTGCAGTGAGTTTATATGTTTTATAATCCCTGAGTGGAAGCCAATGTGTCTGTTGTAAAGAGCATTGAACATTAAATGAAAGAGTGTATTCTGGTAAATAGAAATAGTTACAATTATTTGGGAACCCCAGACATATCAGATGACAGCTGGGATACCAGTCCTTGACTGAACAAACAAAAGAATAATCACAGAAATACCTAAAATACTGTGCAATTATAAAAATTATTGATGATTCACATTTTTTTTTGTCATTTGGGGAACTAGGAGTTTCAAGAGATTGTTAATAGATTATAAGGAGTCTCCCCCACTCCCACATCCTGAAAAAGCCCCTAAAAATTCTAACAACCAGTGTAACCTATTTGCATGGTCAGCCAGTGCAAACACTCCTACATTCTGGCCTTATATGCCTTATATCAGGTGTTAGGAATTTTAAACTAGTGAGTTTATTCAAATATCAAACCACTTGACCAATTAAGTGCTTGCATGAAAAAACAGATTTGTGACTGAAGATATTACCTTAACCGGTCACAAAAACATAATTCAGGGAAGGCTTGATTCAAATATTGAAAATTAAATCTAAAATATGGGGTCAAAATTAAACAGGTTACAAAGATAAGTAAATTGGAGCAATTTTTTCAGAGACTTAGTGAATTGCATAATATACAAGAGCTGGCCTGTTCATATCAGGACTGTATAATTTTATGAAAGATGTGCTACAGACCGAGCAGAAGCTGAGGACTTGGTATAATAAGGCTCATCATCTTTTTGCATGAAAGATATGTTCTTATCTGTTTCCAGCATTTGAAATTCTGGGCCTGGAATTTGCTAGAACTTTGCAAGAGAAGCATGGTCCATATGAATAGCCGTAGCATATGGCACCCACATCACCTCTCATAAAACAAGTAAGGCCTGAGAAGACAGCAGTGAAAATGGCAACAAAAGGAATCCTACCAACAGGAAAAAAAAAAAAGAACCAACCAAAAACAACATCTCCAAAAAAAAGACATCTCCAAAAAAAGGGGCACATTTCTGTAGCTGGATGAAACACGGAGCTGGGAGGATGAGATGGGTGCAGAAGCTGAATGCTGTTTACTTCACACTGGGATAATAAGATCTCCTTGTGGATCCTAGAAATGCCACACAAACACACAGTAATTGAAGAGCCTGTCTGAGCTAGAGGCACTCTGTGACTGCTGAATTGCTCCAAACTGTAAGCTCATCTGGAAACATCTAGGTATGAATGATAAGGGTGGGTAGGAGGAACAGGCTCCTTCTGAAACGTGATATGTTTTAGGGGCCATTATAGCAGCTAACAAAATCTCATAATTTCTGTGAATAAGTGGTTCTGTTTTGGACCAAAATAATAGGGGGGAAAAAAAAGAAAAATTTCTGTAGGGAATCAAAACACATTTTAAAATATTTTGAAAAACTTAAAATACTTAATATAAGAATGCCTGACTATCTTAATGTCCTGATTGTCTTTCACTTTTTAGGAAACACTCCAGGGCTCTTTACTGAGAGTCATGCAGCCTTGTTACAAACAAATAGTACAAGGTATATGGCTCATGAGACAGCATGGTCAGATGGAATTCTGGGCTTCCTGTGTATTCTAGATGTGTATGTATACAAGAGGGTATTCTGAAATATAAGCCATACAATCTCCCTTTTCCTTCTTCTTACTGGGTTGTTCAGTATAGATTATCCAGAGCCAGCTTTTAGGAGGCACTACTTGCTAAGCAAAGTTGACAGTTGGTAAATTTAATTTCAAACTAAGCCTGTAGGCCACTACTGCTCTGTAATTTAGATGTGGAATTTAAATTTTATAATGCTCTATGCAGTCAGGTCAGATTCAATAACACTAATTGCAGAGTGGGAATTGTACTCTGCTTGGGGGTAGTGCCTCAGAGCACTTCCCATATGCCCTGCTGTCTCATATGCAGGTGATCTTTTCTTTTAAACTCTTGCTTTTCGGTTCCATTCTCACATATAAGGTGTGGATCAGCACATGGGTGAGTTTTTCAATGAATCAAGATGGGATACAGAACTGCAATATGACACTTTGTTTAATAAAATTTAGCATTTCTAAAAATTGTACTTTGTTGCACTTGTATGATCTGACAGTCAGACAAGGCATGTTTCTTAACAGAAGGTATGATTTTTAATGTTGATTTCTGTCCTCTGGTTTCATTACATCAGAGGTGGATCCACATACTGCTACACAGTGCAAATGAAGTGAATTTGTCCCCCTCCAAAAAAAAATAAAAAATACTGCAGCAATATCCTGCACTATTCAGAAGGCACAATCACATCTTTTCTCAAAGTAATTTGTGCTCCTATTATAATAATATTCATAGGATTTATCATCAAGAAAAGTAATGCTTAAAGTCAAATAAGAAAATATATAAAAATCTGAATTAAAAGTAAAACTATCAAGATTTAATGCATCGTTGGTGCCCTTTTTTGAACACATGAAATTAAATTTCCAAGAAAAATAATAAGATTTATAAGATTAATGGATTTCTTGTACTTATAGCTCAAAATTTGGAAGTAAATTAACATTTGAATATTCTCAGGCACTAAACCAGAAATTCATGACCTATTTTCTTGTGGAACAGAAACATTTGCAGCTGCCACTGCAACAGCTGTCAAAATGAGGATAGTGATGCTGATGACACTCTTCGTGTGCAGTGAGGCTTTCATTCTTGACATGCCCATTCATTCACACAGGTGGGAGAAGCCTGAAAGAGATGATTTTTCTCACTTCACATAGCTGACTTCAATCAAACAGTTTAACCTAGTCCTTCCTCTTCTCAAGGTTATGGAAGACAAGGGGAAAAGACAAAAAAAGACAAGTCTTCCTTTACATTCTTCCTATCTTTAATATAAATAGTCCCGGATTTATATTTTTCTGAGTTTTATTACATAGTGTGTCTTCTTTTCAATGTAGGAAATTTCAGATTTGTTTGGAGTCCTAGAAAGAGATCTCAAAGCAGCAGTGGATGAAGACTAATAGGCCAGTTTTCTTAAAGGTGGTTAGGCCTAATAATTAATGGTTAAACCTTGAAAGCTTTTCTCATCAAATAGTTCTATGAGGACTTTCTCCATGATATGTGACATTCACCTGTCTCTCTGCTGAAGTTTTACCCAAAATCTGTGGGACACTGAGGCTTTACTTTGAATGTTTTCAGAAGATTTACTGGAAAGAAAAACTAAGAGTAGAGGGAGCACTCTCTCTTTCCCCTGTCTCAATACTGACTGATATCACACACACACCATCTCATGTGACATGGAATAAGGCATACTGGGCTCTGATGTTCCTCACTCCATTGAGGTTTTCATCTACATCTGATTAAAAGAATGTAAATAGTGTCTAACATACGGTTAATTTCACTTACAGAAAGTGAGTGAATATAGAAGTGAAGATAATACAAAATTAGCTTTTCTGTGTTTCTCTCCACTGTAGAAAACAACCTCAATTTATTTTATGATTCATGATATTCTTTATATCCCTAATTTCATGTTCTCATCATCAGACACAAATGATGGTTTCTTATGAAAATATGATAAATGCTCTAACAATTTTTTTCTTGTTAATTCACAGAAAGAGAAGAATACTTGAATATTACTGCAATTTTTAGAGTATTGACTTTTATTTACCATTGTACTGATAATGCTTTCTATAATACTTTTTTTTTTTCTCCATACTAATTAGATTAACTGATGCAAGACAAATACATATTGGGCTGTTTTATATAAAATTAACATTTCACACATGAAGGTTCTTCTAAGTGTACGTTACCATCTTCTAGACCATCTGGCAGATTCATCAGCCTAATAGGCTTGATCAGAATTTAAACCTGTTCAGATTTCAAATTTCAAGTCCTACTGGGCTCACCCTTTTCTCTAGTGTACTGTTGCACATTACATAGTTAATAAAAAGATCCTGAAAAAGGAATGATTCTTGGACTTCATTTTGTGTTTTATCATAGCAATATATAGATACACTTTCTTTCAATGTAATTGTGCCCTGCAGGCATCGGGGTCAGAGAGGAAGGAAGAGGATGAGTTGCTCCTGAGCTGGATCAGGTTCCCCTGCAGCCCCTGCAGCCAGCCACAGGGAAACAGATAATTCCCTGCAGTTTATGGAGCAGATTGTGCAAGAGCAAGTGGATACTACCTTAGGAAGTGATGGCCTGTGGATGACACACACCAGAGCTGGTTCATCTTAAATACTTAAATACAACCCTTGGAGGTTACCCACACTAGCACAGAGGAAAAGTGTGAGAAGAAAGGAGTGACAGAGAAGGAACTTTTACAGACTGTCTGAAAACCCCATTCACCGTCCTCTTTTGCTACTCAGGATGAAGGACAGTGGGTAGAGGAACTGGGAATGAAGGAATTCACTTAACCCTGTTTTTCCCATGAAGGTAATGGGTATGTGATCTCACTGTCTTCATCTCTGACCAGTCTCTTCCATCTTATTTCCATCTTCCAGTTCAGGAGGGAGAGTTACAGAGCTGCTGGGTGGGAATCTGGCTGCTGGCCAGTGGTAAACCACCAAATGCTGAAATGCTGCTCAAGCTCTCTTGAATGAAGACACTTTTCTTTCCCTCTTAAATGTGCTGAGTTTTTGATAGGTGAGTAAATAGTATATTATGGCTGCTGATCTTACATTAGGTGTTACTTGATTTTTATATTCTATTTCCTGCTTGTTATCTACATCTTTTTGTAAATTATGATACTTTACATGCTCTCTGGAATTGAATCTTTACAGAATTGGTTGAATATTTCTCTTATTAGTTGAATCTTCTATAATTATTTAGAATTGGATGTTGAAATAAAAGCTTGCTTTTGACAACAGAGATTCCATGCACTAGACTTTATACAGTGTAGTTATTTTGTTTTGCTATTAGAAACCTTATTGTTTCACCTGGACATTTTAAATCACTGTTTTCCTTGGTTTGAATTAAAAAATCAGAATTCATAGCGAAGGACACTGGCAGTCTGTTTCTGATGTGACATTTGCAATAGATTGTTGATTATTGCTTCATTTTTTTGTCATCTCCATTTTTTTCTGAAAATGTGTTTTTGCTGTAGGCAGAGACCAAAAAAGTGTCCATGATTATTTTTTTTTCAAGTTACTAGACAGCTGAAATGCAGCAGCTGACCATATGAGCACTCCTACTTGATATGAGAGCTAAAACAAGTCTGCTTAAGGCACTGAAATTCACTAATCACAAAACATCATCAAACTGAGCCTTTAGTTCACCTTTGATATAAGGGACAAAATTTTAAGCACTAATTTTTGATTACTATGATCCAATTGCTTCTAACCTGTTTTAGTTGGTCTCATATTTAATATGTCTTATTATAAACATCATTTGCAAACAATTCTTTAATGAGGTATTATATTGAGGACTTGCACATAAATTGTACAAGTACTTAGCCTTCATTGAATTTGTCATGTAAAATTAGCCCTAATTTTTGGCAACCCCAATAAATGTAAATGAGTAAAAACATGGTGTTGGAAAGTCATAAATTCCCTCAATATGAACAAGCTTAGCAATGTCTTTCTATGGCAGGAAAAGAAAGACCATGGTAGGCAAAAGTTCAAGAGATTATGTTTGAATATATTATTAGCTTTTAACTTCAGACAACATACTTTGGAGCATGTTCTTTAATGTCATGAGTACACAGTGCTACACCAATGTAATAAAGCCAAATTAATGGTTAGAAAACTGCCATCTAAAATAACGATATGAGAAGCCAAAAAAAATCATAGAATTATGGGATGGTTAGGGCTGAGAGGGACCATAAACATTCAAACATCATCCAGTTCCAAGCCCCCTGCCATGGGCAGGGACAGCTTTCACTCAAGCAGGTTGTTCTGGGCCTCATCCAATGTGTCCTTGAACACCTCCAGGGATGGAGATCTATCTGGGCAAGACAGTGCTGCTTGCATTCAAAAAAAATGAGCTGTGTTCATGCCTGAAGCAGAACAGATTAATTTGGGCACTCTTTTCACAATGATGTGCATATTACATAGGGAAACATACTTGAAATGTGGTCCAGTTCTTGCCAGTTCATCTAAAACTTGAGCAATGGACAAGGTGTTGCTCTGGATGCACATTGTTAAGCTGTATGGACTTCTCAGCAATTCTTTGTCTCTTTTGAAGCTGTTCCTGAAACATTCTGTACGAACACATCTTAGGACCATTCCTGAATGCTATGGTCTCCATTGCAGAATTAAGCTGGTATAGAAGTTGACTTTATGATTGGCAAAGCCACCTCATCCAGTTCTCTGGAAAACCAGGTCATCTCAGATAATAACAAAACTAAGTCTGATCAGTGTCTTATGTCAGTGAAGACCTAATTTCAAGGTAACAAAATTCTGCTGCTTTTCCTTGAGAGGAGATCTAGACTGCCAAAATATCCAGACCTGATTCCAGAAGTGTTTTGTTCCTGTTGTCCCTTGGGACCACGATCAGCCCTGCAATGGCTTTGCTGAAAAACATTTAAAGTTCTGCTCAATGTTTGTATTTTTTTTCTACCTGCAAACTGTCGTAGGCCTATCAACTGATGTCATTTCTGTCACGCACTGAAAATTTGGCCAAATGCTATTGCTTTGTGTAGGGATTACCTTCAGTTGCCAAATCTAAACTGCTGCAACCTTTTCTATCACACTTAGAGTGGCAGCCAAGGGGAGGAATCTTATCTCACATCGTAACAGAAACTCTCAGCTTCTGTTAAGGCAGAAGAGGGTAACTTTTAGGTTCTGATGCTTAAAACAATTATGGTCTTCTTTCTCACAACTGACTATTAAAGACTACCAGGATGCTCTTGAATTTTGAAAAGCAGATAAACATCTCTAGCTTCTGAAGTCCCCAGTTACAAAACTGTTGTCAGAGAGGAGTCATATCATTCACAGATCCTAAAAATCTCTTTTCTCCTGCAACATACTGGGCAATTTGGCAAGATTACTAGGCAAGGTTTTATTGGATACTTGTCTGTGTTTTGGCAAACATTAGTTGAAACAGATGTTTATATGTAACATTTTTATTTCTGAAACATGCTTCATCTTAAAACTAGTTTGGTTTATTGCCCTTGCTACTCCTTTTGGAAAGTTTTTACAGAGTATTGTGGCTCTGATGATTTCAACTTCGAATTTCCAACCCAAATGTATTTATTACCCATCTAGAAGTATTTTTATTAGGTCAACATATTTGTTTATTTTAAATACCTTTTCCTCTTCTTTCATGTTTCTGCCTAACTACTCTATATATTTATGCAGAATAATCTTATCACATCTCAGTTCATTTTGCTAAATTAAACAAGACAAGACCTTTTTGTCTTATTTCATATTGCTTTGGATACTCTGTGGTTCTCATCACATACATCTTAGAATTGCATTTGCTAATTGATGGATGTGACACATTATTATCAACAATCACCCAGCTGCTCCACATTGTTTTGTCTCCTCCAGCTGTTGAGATCAGAACTTACTTTTGTTCCTTCTATGTTTGTTCCACCTTTAGTGGTATGCAATCCCATATTACCCATTTCTGTGCTATGCTGTGGTTTGTTTGATATTGTTTTACTAAATTTTATCAGCTTGAATTTACTTTTAGTGTCTGCATGAAATGTAATGTAAATGTGAAACAAGATCTCTACCATGACTAATCCTTGACTAACTCTTTCAGTAGTTTATCCTGGCTTGATTATTCCCTTCTCAGATCTGGCAGTTGCCAGCTGCTTTTCAGTCAGTTTACTATTTACGGAGCAATTCTTGCTCTTATGTTCTCCCACTTGGAAATTCCCATAGGTTATCTATCAGATGTTTTGCCATATGTCTGATAGATTAATTATATTGTTATTTCCCTTCTTATTTTATGTTATGGGCTAGAGATATGAGGCTATTCTGAATCCAGGATTCTTAGATAACTTTGGATTTCCTCACATTTCTCCTAAGTACTAACTAATTACTAAGTATACTAAGTATGAAAGTATTACTTCACTAAGTAAATGTATTATTTACTTTAAAATAACTCAGTTTTAACTTGCAATTTATACAGTCATTACCTTCAGATAAAGAATAGATTTATGTGGAGTACTGAACTCTATAGGGTTTGATTGAATTGAAACATAGATTTCCATTTTTTTTTGGCATAATAAAGACTTGAATTTTGTTTTATTAACTCTTAAATCTGTCCATTGTTTGTCAATTTCTTATATAAGTTATGGTAACCAATAACTCTCTTATTTTGTTCTTTCTGACTGTTTTGTCTTTCAGATAAAATACCTAAATAGTCACTGGGATAAAGATTGAGAAAGTGAGAATCAGTCCAGGCTGATGCTTTTTGGAAAGAAGAAGCCTCTGTTCCTAAACATAATGAATATTCAACTATTTATACAAGACAGAAGAGATTAGATGGGAGATGAAGGAGATGGGAGATGAAGGAGACTTTCTCCCTTGGTTTCCCAATGTGTTTTTAACCTGTTGGGCCACCTGAGAAGTGAGAGTTAGAGTTCAAACACTAGAGTATGAAAATTCAGTTTGAGTACTCTTACTTCTAAGCTGTTGATAAAAAAGGAGTGTAAAATTTCTTTTCATCCTCTTCTGGCTGCTTTGTGAATACGGCCTTATATTTTTTTCTAAATTACTCAGAAAACCTGAAAAGAAACATAGTGTTTTGTATCTGAATGAGTTGACTGTTTCACTTTACTTATATTTGTTTAATTGTGGGGGGAAATAGCAGTGAAATGATTTGTTTCTTTTGGCAAAAGATTTATAAATAAAAGCAGTTTATTTCCCTCAATTACGAGGAAAGGGGGATGTTTTGTTTTGGCTTGTTTGCCCTCTGAAATGAAAAATCTATTTATATGTGGTTACAAACAACTGATTTCTGTTTCTTAGTCCAGCTTCTTGCTTTTCATAGAAATACCTAATACATTGAATTGGATTAAATACTTCTTACACTAAATAACTAGGAAAATATATAAAGAGAGATTCAGGGCAGTCGATGCAGTCACATCTGTCAGGAGCCCTATGCACCTATGAATTTGTACATTTCACTTACAATATTTGTACTTGCAAGTGTTATAATTTAGTCATCATCTTTTAAAGTCTAGGATCACCAACAAGGACATTTTAATAACAAAATCTGGTTGTATTATTGAATAAAATTTAATGGACTAAGCTTTCTGTATGACCTTATATTCCTCAATTAACAAGGAAGGAGACTCTTCCAAAAATAGCTGTGGAACAGTCTGCTCTTATATGTATATAACAAGCACGTATATAAGTAAAATTTGTTGATTTATTAACAATAATATTTTTGATTATAAAAATCTTTGACTTATGTTAATTTATATACTGAGAATGTTCCCAAAACTGTATAGTTTATTTCAATATTTAGTTACCACTGTTAAATTAGTGATTAAATATTAAAAATTAAGATAGTAATATGAGAATATCAGAAAATCATTATATTTTAATAGCAATAATTTATTTTAAAAGTTGTTTTACCTTTCTGCAATCATGGAAAATGAAACTAACAACTAGATCTTGCCTGTAATGAAAACACTTATCAACTTGTCGTAAACAATTTGTATTTACCCAGAGAGTACTGACTCATTATATTCTTGTATTGGCTTTTCATCTAAAGTGGTGGGACCCACATATGAAACTGTTATTTCCTTTACAATAAATTGAATGAACAATCATTAAGTATAAGGTAATCTGTTTCTTTTTTTTCCCTAAGATCTAGTAAATCAACCTTTTTTCAACATGTTAAAAAAAAAAAAATCTCTTTTCAGAGTCTTTCCTTAGGAAAATAACCAGAAAATTATGTTTGCATGAACAGGAAAAAATTAAACCTTTTTTTACAGATTTATCGCAGAGTAATAATCTTTAGTTACCAGTTATTAAAGGGCCTGAGCACTTGCAGATTACCAAAATACGGCTTATGGCCTTGGACTACTTACTAATAACTAGCCTTATTTTTATTACTTTATTGAAAGCCTTGAATCAACATTGCTTGTTACAGTTTCCTTGCATTGCCTTGGAAGAGCAAATTAAACTTCCACAAAACCCTTAATTAG
The DNA here is from genome assembly GCF_001522545.3 of Parus major. NCBI lineage: Eukaryota > Metazoa > Chordata > Aves > Passeriformes > Paridae > Parus > Parus major. The sequence continues at coordinate 125,090,937 of NC_031769.1, forward strand.
CGTTCTGCATTTTAAAATGGCATTTTAACTGTTTGAAAAGAATAATTTCAGATTTTCTTTCCTATGCCACTACAATCTTGTTTATTTATTTCAAAGGTTGTACTGCAGAGTTAATAGCATTTGGTATATGTTTTTGTAGCATTTGAAACAGCACAAGGGTGGCAGTGTGAAACAGGCAAAGTTTTATATAAGACTGATTTTTCTGCACCTGCAAAGAGAAGCTGCAATAGCTGGAACCCCACCTTGAAGATAAGTGCAAAATGTTGCCATCTACCTAAAACCCAATGTCAGTTTTAGCCTGAGAAATCAAAGTGAAATGTTTTATAAAGGAAGAAGAAAAACAATATCCCTTGACAATGTAAGTCTCTGAAAGCTATTTACTGAAATCAATGAGTGCTGTAATGGTTCTGTTGCACAAAGATACAGAGTTTTTGTTGTTTCGGTTTTTTTTTAACTGTCATTGCAGCTGCCAGCATTATTAAGCTGGATAATTATATTGACTGCATAAAGCTGTTGTAACATGATGTGGTTCTATTGCTCCCTAGCTGTGCAGGTATACTCTAACTATATAGAATACAAAGATGGGTGGAAAAAATCCCATACCTTTTGTAATTTCAGGCCATTTTCAAAAGAGAAACTTAAGAGATTATTGTGTACTTTTCCATAAGGAAAAGTCTTTCCTTTCCCAGGATCCCAGGAGGTCTTTGGGAAAACAGATTCTTATTAAATATAGCTGTCTTGTCCAGTGACAAATAAAGGAGATTTACTTGTTGTGATAGAGAATTATGTGACTGTATGTAGTGCCTGAAAAATGAAAAAATGTTTACATCTTTCCTAAGGTTCCTGAATAACCTTTTGCCACAGCAAATCTCTCAGGTCCCTCAAAGTTTCAAGGAGCAGACAGCCAGGAGAAAATGTGTTTATGAAGAAAGGTTATTTCAAAATATCCTTTAGTAGTTTTTTCTTAACTTTGTGCAGAAAAAAGTTTCAATTTCCCCTACAATTGTACATGGAATGAAGCATGCAAAAAATGCCTCAAAAGGGGTTCTAAAATTTTATTCACTATAAAACTGACAATTGTACAAATGGCATTTATTTTGAACAGGAAAATAGGAATCAGTGTTGTGCTATTTTAAGTTAGATTTAAGCTACTAAACATTTTCATGTTTCTAGAATTTTCATTGATTATTTCAGGACATTGTTACATTTATTATATAAGTCCTAGAAATTTCTGGTTTCCGCACACTTGTTACACTTTATTTTCCAAGCTCCTCCCTAGAGTTGTTCAATGTCTTTTTGTGATATTTTCCTGTAATTCTCCTGTTTTATCAATATCAGAAGTTTGAGTTCTAATCCTCTAGTGATTTGTAGCTAGCATATACATTTCTTACTCATTAAAGCCTTTAAGAATGCTAATACTCTGAGACAGAGTGTTTTGTTACACTTTGAGAAAATTAAATGACTATATAAATTATCAGACAGAAAAGAAACAAGTAATTTTTATTGCATCTTTTTAGCTTTCCATTTCAAAGATTGAGTCAAGTATAAGTAAAGAATTAATGTTAAGTTTACAATTCCTTTTTTTTTTTTTCTTTAATGTAAAGATACCTTTTTTTAAAAGAAGTCTTCTGCTTTGGTGCTTACTACATAAATTTCAATCCTTCATAACACTCAGCATTTCTCAAAAATTCCTTTGAGGATCCTATATGATAGCTGAGCTCCTTTGAAAATCTAATGCTAAATACCAGACAAGATTTATATGCACACTTGAAATTCACTACTTCAGCAAACAGACTTCAGAAATCAGTTTATGTGAGCTGGTCTGGAATTAACCTCAGACAATTGAATGCCTGCTGACCATGGGTTATTATTACTGGTTTTTACAGTTATATTGTGTTCAGCACTAGCTCAGCTAAATTGTCTGTAAAAATAGATCAAAGATAGATAACAGGATGGACATTACACTCTTTCCTTTTCTCATCCTAACAGCTTTTTCATAATTTTTCAAAGCTACTGTGGTTTTGCTTCATTTAAGACTCAGCACTCATTGACTTCTTGTCTCTTCTCCCTTTCCCTTCTTCTTCTCTCTCTTATTTCCTTTAAATAAATATGATAGAGAGTAGGAGAGATCCACATTTTGACAACTGCTTTCACATGTAAAACAAAGTAGAAGCATCCTGAGTATCAGTTTGCATATTTTTCAAGAAAAATTTGGGAAGGAAGGCAGGGAACTCTGTCTTTGCAAATCTGAAGAGGTGGATCCACTAGAATTCTTCTTTATACACAAAGCTATTTGAAAAGGAGGTTTGATTCAAAAGCCATGGACATTAATAAAAACATTCTGGGAACTAGCTTGGGTCCTCATTTCACAATCCATCCAGTTCATTGTAGTTTCATTTCTCCCAGTCGGCATTGTACACATTATTTTCAAAGTAAATTTTTAACATATTTAGTTTATTTTTAAACCTCTTTATTAAACATTCAGCTTTCTGTAAACACAAACTGTATTTTCATAAAATAAACTTTTCACAGGAAAGTAATAATCTAAGCAGTCTCTTTAGTCAGCAATACCAAGAGGTAAACACAGGTTTAATTGAGGAGATTGTACAAGGTTATGAATTAACTAATGATGGAAAATGTACCCAATGTAATGAAAGGGCAAGTTCTAGTTCTTGTATACCATGTTGAATATTTAGAAAGTTGATTACCTATAAAAATATCATGAAGGTAGGTTATACTGGAATAAAGCCTCTAATCCTGGACTGCATTAGGAAAAGCATTGTCAACAGGCAAGGGAGACGATCCTGGTCCTCTGTTCAGCCCTGATGATGCCTCAGCAGGAATGCTGTGTCCAGTTCTGGCTTCAGCACAAGAGATAGCTGAAAGTACCGGAAAGAGCCCAGAAGAGGGCTATGAAGATGATTGAGGAACTGGAGCACCTCACTTAGGAGGAAAGGCTGAGGTATCTGGGCCTCTTTAACCTGGAGAAGGGATGACTGAGACAAAGTCTATAAGGATATGAAGGGAGGGTCAAGAGAATGGCTCTTCTCAGTGGTACAGAGAGAAAAGACAAAAGGAAGTGGGCAGAAACTGATGTTCAGGAAGTTCCACCTGAATATGAGCTTTACTGTGCAGGTGGCAGAGCACTGGAACAGATTTCCCAGAGAAGCTGTGTAGTCCCCCTCACCAGAAATATTCAGAAGTTGTTTGGATACAGTCCTGAGTGATGTGCTCTAGGAGAGGTTGGATCAGACGACACATGGAGGTCCCTGCCAACCTAACCCATTTTGTGATTCTGTGAATTTAGAATAAAACATTCTATAGATCATAGAATCATACTTATTAAGTTTGAAAAAGACCTCCAAGACCATCGAGCCCAACTGTTGACCAAACTCCACCATGTCAATTAGAACATAGCACTCAGTGACACATCCAGTTGACTCGCCATCTCTTCCAGGGATGGTGACCCCACCACCTTCCTGGGCAGCCCATTCTAATGCCAAAACTTTAGATATCACAGAGGTAGCTGAAATAAGTGATCTGTTTTGGAATAAAGGTTTTGTAACTTTTTTAACATCTGTAATTTTGTTATACATATAAAAACTCCTAATATTCTCTGGTAGTAGCTTGGAATACTAAATGTTGGAGGTAAGCATAGTAACATGTTTCTTCTCAGATAATGAACTTCTGCTGTAGTATAATCAACCTTTGACACAGATGGGAATTTTTAGTGGAAACAATTAATTGGAAATTACTCTGTTTTATAGGTCATCACCCTTTAGCACAAGTTTCCACTGGCCCTGTTTTATTGTTATATTTTCTAGTTGAAGATTTTGGGTTTTCTTTTTCCTTTGGGGGAAGACTGAATAATTAAAGTAGAGAAAAATATTAACAAAAAAAATCAAACGTTCTTATGAGGGAGGAAATTCTTCACCCAAGTTCAGTGTATTGCTTTCAAATTGCCACTTAAAGTTCATAATTCCTATGCATGAAAACTTAGAGTAAGGTAAGATGTCAATTTAAACTGACCAAACTCATCTTGATTAGATTTATCTGCAATTTCTCTAATTCAGGAAAATGTCTTATTCCAGTTATCTCTTATTCCAAAAACTGAAGGTTTCACACAATGAGTGAAGCAGGAAAATCAGATGAAAAACATATGTATCAGAGTAACCTCCCACGTAGAGAAGCCTTAACACACTGGGAGGTAATAAGATTGAGTTGGTGGTAATGGATTCAAATTTATTAAACAATGAAACCCAACTTATTTCTTTCAAGATACAGGGCTTCATAGATCTAGTTAGAAAAAAAAAAAACTTTAACAGCTATTTACAGATCTACTTTTTTTTGTAAGCACTTCTTAGGGCTCCAGTTCATGAAGTTGTTTCTCCACAGTGGCTTCATATCTTCTGCTCTATAGTAACTGTATTTGTTCATTTGCTGGTCAGGGAAATAAGGAAAGCAACAGAAACTGAGATTTCTCCTGGTGATAACTGACTTTATAACTTAAGCTAGCACACGTCTGAGATTTTTAGACTCATGGCCAGTAAATTTACTGATGGTACTTCAAAATCTATTTATATAAGTATATATATATATATTTATATATTACTTTTATATATAAACTTACATATCCAGTCTACCAAAGTAGAATAAAACTGTAAATGTTTATATTTGATTTTTTTTCTTCTTGGTAAGACTTTGGATTTCATTCTCATTTTCCATGTAATCTGCTTTGTGCAACCTTATACTTTAATATTATTGATCAAAAAATTAAAAAAACAAAAAAAGAGAACTCATGTTCAGCTGAAATGTTTTCTAGACTAGTGATCCAAATCTCAACTTTCTCTCTCCAGGTTACTTCAGAAAATTTGTACTAATTCTTGAAATGGGCCAAGTCATTTATAAAGCAAACCTACATTTTTAGCTACCTGACATTTCCAAATAAAGAAATGTTGCAGTTTGAGTAGAAGTGCTAATTTTAGATTAAGTAAACTGGTGCCAAAACCTCTGTTGTGGTGCAATTGTTTGTTAAACTTTCTCTCTATGCTAGCACTGTAGTCAGTTCCTAGGTAATAACAACCATACTACAAAATAACCATCATGAGTAAAATCCAGAAACTGTTCTATAGATGTGTTTACAGCTGTAGGGGAAAAAAAAAGTTAAAAAAATCCAATGTTAATCTACATCTTGTTCACATGTATTCCTATTTCCCCTTAAATTTATATGTAGAAGCTTTTCATGGCAAAGTGTCTTTTTGATACAGTTTTTGCCTGAGGACCTCTTAGCAATTGACTCATAATCAATCTGATCTATTTTGTCGACATCACAGAGAACATAGTTAAAAAGTCTTATTAGTGCTGCTTGAAAATACAGTTTTCCTTTACTGTTTTTTCTTTCATCATTACTTGTTAACGCTCATTTGTGCTGTATAGAAAACTCATACAATTGGTATATGTCAGTTTGTCTACACAGAAATGAATAATTAGTTTCAAATCTAAAGGGAAGAAAATATTAGTTTCACAAAGGAAAAATTGTGATTTAATACTGATTTTTCTGACATAGAGATATAGGAGTTTGCTTATATAATTTGCTTATAACACACCTTCCTTTGCACTGAGAATATACTGGTTCTATTTGGATCACCAGAAGACATGGACACCCAGGGCTAATCAAATAGTTTGTTGGGCAAAGCATGGAAATAGTAGAAAATATGATAGAAATAAAATGGTAAAGAAGTTAATAATAATCTTATGACCTTTCTGATGTTGACAGAAACAATATAAGAGGTAATAGTAATCTGACATTCCTGGTGATGCTGGGAAAACTGGTTGCTGCAGCATCAGACAAGTCCTTGCATGTTAGGTTTATTGTTGGACTCAATGATCTTAAGGATATTTTCCAGTCTCTGGCTGAACTTTGCACACTAAACAGATCTCATCCAGAGTGAGGTGCATTGTCCTTGTAGTCTTTACAGTTTAGCAGGGTTTTCTTAGACATTAGCAAATCTATGAATCATTTCCACTGTCAGGTAAAGGACTGTTAAACATAAGGTATGTTGCTTAATCTCAGCATTAGATAAGATTTGTAGGTGGTGTCATGCACATGAATGGGCTTTGCCATTACAGATAATCAGCCAAATTCATCCAGCAGTCACTGGGTGTTGCTTTGAGCATGTTACCACACACTGATATAGGAACAAGTTTGAGACAGGGTATATGTGGTTCTTCATGCTAACACACATCTTGACAATCAATGTCTTTGGTTATACTCTGTGAAAATTCTGCTCAATGACACCATCCTCTTTCAATACCTTCTGCAGTGACCCACTACACCAACTAACATAACAAGACATACTCTTCCAAGGCATAAACTCCTTAAGAGGCTGTTTTTCCTCCTTCCTTTGCAAGCATGTACATCATATTCCAAAATGATGTTATGTTCCTTGGCTGATAGTCTTTGGCAGGATGCAGCTGAGAGTGCTTGTGACAGCAAATTGAAAAGTGCAGCCAAATGTTCCTGGTGATCCAGCAAATATTTTCTTTGCTCTTTTCTTTCCTTAGGCACTGCAGATGATCAGAATAAGAGACCATCCGAGGGGATGCTGCTATACACGAAATACCACTGGGGAAAACCAAGAACATTATGAACAACTATTACACTGCAAAGAAACCAGGCATATAATTCAGGAATTACACAACTTTAAGGCCATCTGAATTTTCTAGTTCCATAAAATATGCTAGAAAATATTGAGCAGATTCAAATTCGATCTTTAGGCCATCCTAGGCAGGAAATTGGGCTGAGCATTCTTGAAAAAAATAAAATAAATTTGGAGCTAGATAAACTAATGTCTAAATAGGTATATCTGAACATGAAAGTTATCCTTTAAAAAAAAAACATAGCTGAGCAAGGTAATTTTTAAATGGATACATATAATTCAAAACAAATTATTAAGACACAATGAAAGAAGCCATTGAAAGTTTAAATTTATTTGTTTTAGTTAACAGCTTATCATAAGTAAATTCCATTGTCTTCTTTAAGAATGAAAAGGCTTTCTACATGAAAAATTAGTACAAAGGAAATACTTCTTAGCATATTTTCTACTATAAATATACAAATTCCTTTACCTTGAATGATGGCATGCTTTTGTAAACCACAGACTTGCATTGTATTGCATGCCAAAGTGCACTGGGGCTTTATAGGAAGACTTAAAGTATTGAATTAAATTCAGAAAGCTTATTTTGCAAGATTTGGAAAAGTGTGTGTGTTGTACTTGAAGATGGTCATTTCCCACTGGTCACACTCTTGGCTATTCAGGATCCTTCATAAATGGGAAAGTATTTTTCATTTGATGACATAAAGAGCTTTATTCCTATTGGGATTTGTTATAAACTAGGACAGAGCAAAAAGATGGTATCTGTTTGCAGTCTCAGTTTAAATTGTATCATGTTGATCTGGTGATAATAGCTGGATACAAAGAGCCCAGCTGATTTTGCAACTAAAGCCCAAGTCACCTTTAAAGATGAAAATAGCTAAATTGAGTGTTTAGCTGAGAACTGCATTATTTCTGCTGTTGAGCCCTTCATATGTTTAAGTTGGTACTGCAGAATTCTTATTTTCTTCCTAAAAACAGAACCAAAAAGAACCCAAACAAAAACCCCAGAACAAAGAAAGAAAGAAAGAAAGAAAGAAACAAACAAACAAACAAACAAACAAAACCAGAAAAAAAAAAAAACTGAGACATTGGAGGCAGCAGGAAACAAGATACATGTTTTAGTATATCAATTTGAATTTTAAACATCAAAATGTTTTGTAGACAATAGTGAGAAAAAAACCCAGGAGATATTCTCTTACTGAAATCACTGCCTATGATTGTAGCTTCAGTCAGACTATAATATCCTGCATATTGACAATGCTTTTTTTGGCTGCTGCACATTTTATATTGATATCAGACATGCTTGCAACACTTGTAACTAAAGGAATTGAAAGAGGTCTTATACAGATGAAATCAATTTAACACATAGCAAAACATTAAAACATGTTGGGGGAGATCAACAACATGAACTTGCTGCTGTGGACAGTGTCTGATAAATACTTTCCAATGGTTTATAGGAGGCAGCCTAAAAATATTTAAGAGACAAGGTTATCAGTATGTCAACTAAAGATATTTGATAATGTGTACCTTCATATGAAAATTCTAAAGTATTTCTCATTTAATTGCACATGTTGTCCTATGTTCTCTTATATTGTCCAATTACTGCTCTTGCTGTGTAAAAAGCAATACAAACATGAGCGCTGGGCCAGCAGTCAAGAAATATTACAGATTTGTATCTTCATTTTATTTTACATTTTTCATTTTAGATACATTTTTTTAGCTTTGTGCAATATACAATTGTATATGACATAAATTTAATAAAAATCCAATAAAACAGCGTTTGTAAAGCCTGCATTCAGTGACTCTTAAGATTTGCAAACTAAGAAAACAAAATATCAAGTGATTTGGATAACAAGTTGCAATGTCTGTTACAAAGGATAGAAGGCTTTCATACTTCTACATGTTCATATTTAACTTAGCACTTAAAAGAAATTATAAATAGACTAATTTTAAAACACAGTAATCAATTCCAAAAATTAATTTTGGCCTCCAAGACAGGATTTTTTAAATCACATCAGGCAACAATTAGTATACAAAAGGGAAATTTAGAAGTTAAGTCCCAGCCACCCTTTAGCCTGTGTACTTACACAAACCCATGACACTGATGAAGCCATGTGTCTTCTGACCCCATTGACATTTCAGAGGACAATACTTCACTGTGTGACAATTTAGATGGGAAGGACTGATTTGTCAGTGAATATGTCAGGTCATCATTTCTCAGTTTTCTAATATTGAGATAGGTACTAAATATATTTTTTATCCTTTTGCAGATATTTTCTGCTGAATGTAGCAACAGAGTTAATGTCAGACCCTAATCTTATGAAGTATTTTGTAGATAATCCTTCTGCAAAGAGAACCTGTCATTTCAGTTCTTACTTGTAACACCTCTCATTTGCTAAAGCTCTGGATCTTAAGGTGTAAGACTGCTGACAAATGCAAGAAGCTACCTTTCTTAATATTATAATGTTCTCTCCATGGCTTTTCAGGGCAGAAGTGCAACTAGTTTTGAAATGGCTAGAGTGTCTGTTCATAACTCACTGACATCCTTCCATCAGTGGGCATTAGCAGATGCTTTCTGAAGAAGAAGAAATTGCACACTTAAATGGAGAAAAAGAAAGTGTCCTGGGTGATTATAAGTAACCAGAGTTTGTATTATTGTAATAAATCTTTCATGACACACAGCGAGTAAGAAGGATCAAAGGGTCTGAGATTAATTCTTTTTGCTCACAGTATTTTATCACTCATATGCAGCAATGATACACAGACAGTAATTACTGGTGAATAAAATTTTGAAAGTCAGTACTAAAGCCACTGAGAGAGACTGTAGGATAAGATTATCAAGGAACTTGAAGATAACATAAAAATCAGCATGAAAAGGCATGTTTTTAAAACAGCACTGTAGCACTACATGTATCTTTGAAAACAAATACAGAAGCAAGTTTCATTATAAGAAATATTCAGAACCATATGTAAAGTTATAAAACCATGATGGATTTTTACTTTTTTTACTCTTGACTAAATTACTCCATTATTGCTGGTAATTTTTATTTTCTCTTTTATAGCATGCTGCAGCATAAGTGATATTTACTTTGCAGAAATTTTTGTTGAACTAAATTATTATTTTTTCTCCTTGTAACTAAGTTGATTATGTTCTAAGTGCTATAAACTACAGATATTTTTTGTACAGGGATATATATCTACCACAAATTCAAGTTAAAAAAAACAGCTGTCTTCAACTTCACAGAATAATATTTCCTTCTCAAGTAATTTTTTTCTGTGTTTTTGATATTATTGTGGTGCACCCTACTTGACTACCTTATCTCTTGCTCTTGTTCAATTCAAAAGTTGCATCTAGTTGACTCCTAATGATTTGAAGCAGTCTTTCCTCTTTCTGCAATTTCATTAAAATTAACATTGATGAATAGGATATGGTAGACTGGTTTTGTCTTTTAAAATCTAAATAACTGCTCAGTGAAAAAAAAAAATTCCAATGACCTCAGGGTTTGTTTATACTAATTATAACTAGTATCTCACCATTTAAAAAACACAGATGATGTATTTTATGTATTTTATTATGTATTTTATCTTTTTCTTATGGATGAATTCTGAAAAATGTGTTTATTATTTTTAAATGATGGGTAAATAATAAATATTTCAGTTACTACTCATTCTTGTTTAGGTTATTTTCTAGTTTTAAAATATATGAACTTAACAATTCTGTGATGCATGCTTTGGAAGCATTTTTTTAGAAAGGATACTATATTTGTATGTTCTGATTTTAGTTTTCTTCTTTGTGTTGTGCTGTTTCGTGACTAAGAACTAGTTAAATGTAGTTTATTCTGCTGATTGAAGAAAAATTGTTGAAATCTGCAGTAGTTTCTAGATTTAGCTCAGAGTTTTTCTCCATGATGTTAAATATTTGCCATTTTTACAAGGAAATTTTACTTATGAAATTATTAAACTTTCTACCAGCTGTCTTTGCTACTTGAAATAGGCCTTATTTGCTACTGTTTAGTAAAACTTTCAATTAATTTTTTTAATGGCACAATATTTTGGCCAGTGAGGTCAAAATATTGTTCACACATTCCACTATTCATTAATTCTTATTCATTAAATTCTGTTCACTCTATAACTGACTGGGAAAGGAAAGCGGAGATCTTGTCAGTCATCATTTATTGAGAACAGCAAATGATCCTGTCAAAAGTTGTAGTTAATGGAGAGTAGACTCAGGAACTATTACCAGCAGATAAAAAAATAATAAAGTAAGTGCAAAATGCAAGAGTCTGAGAGCTCATCATTTAGTCTGCTTCTGCAGGTACAGAATTTGTCATGAAATTGCCGGCAGTGTGCATTCTCAAGCACTCCTAATGATGGGGTTAGAGCAGTGTTACAGCCTCAGAAGAGACAGACTTTGATCATGGGCTGGCACATGTAGGACAAGGCAGGGAGCTACAGAGGAAATATGGTGCTTGCAAAAGAAAGGGTGAAAGCCCTTTGGCCTGATCTGCTTGAGATTAATATGTTTTTTAAGTCTTTCCCTCTAAGAAATGAAGCGGTTCATGTTGTGTGTCCTTGATGCCAGCCTGCCTACACTGGGGTTTCTAGGTTAACATCATAAAGGAAGACTGAGAAGATGCTGGCTGTAGCTCACCATTGATGTTGTATAGCCTACTCAGCCTCTGCTCCATCCATTGTATTACACCAGTCAGCAGTTCAAGCCGGACAGTGCATGGCCATGGCCAGGGGAATGCAATGATTATCCAAAAACCCACATACAGCTTTGCTCAAAAGTGTGACTACTGGTAACCTGCAGTTATGCAACAGAGTCACAAAACATCCTGTGCACAACTGTTTGTAATTCTCCTTGCCAGGGGCAGATTATTTCTCTGTCACCAGGAAATGACCCCTGCCAGTACTCTTGAAAGCCAGAAGCCAATTGATCCATTCAACAGACCTATATTCTATATTTCACATCCACTGTGGCAATCTATAATTAGCTACTTTCTCCTGCTTTATAGGGCAAATCAGTCTGTTTCAGTGCTTTTGTGTTTATTGGTTCATGACTTCAGAAGTTACAAAATGAAAGATCCAGTCATATAGGCATATACACACGGGAGTAAATTATTTTCCACATCATTTCATTTACCTCCATGGGAAAATTAGCTCTCATAAAGCTCTATGTGCCTGTTTGTGTTTGCAGGATTAGGCTCTGAGCAACCTGTCAGTATTCTACAGTTACTTTACTGCCTATTTAATGTACTCAATGCACTTAGAGCCATAAGTCTGATTTCATATCGAGCATTATACAGAAAAGATCTTGGGCAACTTTCCATTTTCTGTCACACTCTTTCAAAAGTGTAGAGAGGATATGGTAATAGGATGTTTTCTTAGCTTTTTCACTTTACCTACTTTCACCCTATGGTTGCATGCCTATGTGCACATGTCAGAAGTTATATTAAGAGTTTTATGAGAAGTATTACAAAGAGTTAAAAAATAAGTGGGGTTTATGTAATTCTGAAACAGTTTTAAGGGTAGACATATCCACTGTGTAAGAGAGAATCCAGCCTCTCTCCAGCTCTGGAAAAGCAGATGAATTAGGCTGTTCACACATTCCACTACTTGTTTTCCCTGGATCTTGAGGGAAGTAGTTGGGGTGTGTCAAAGAGTTCCTGTCAGCAAGTTGAAAATTCATGACCATTAATCTGCTGATGTAATAGGCAAACTGCATCCGCTAGTTCCAAACTTTGAAGGAGACCTTTAGGTTGCACCTTAGATATATCTCTATTATGCCATCACAATTGAAAATCTGCCAGTCTGAAATATTTTTTAAAAATAAATTATATCTTCATGCAAAAATAAAACAAATCAAAGGCATTGTTCACAGGAAAGCATTTCAATGAGTCACAGTAAATTTCAGCATTGGTATTTCAGAGTGAGTAAAATACGCATTAAGAAACATTAGCCCTGGAAACTGTTAGACTGTGTTTATATTTATTATTTTTTTTTATTATTTTAGTCTTAGGTTTGTATTGGGTCACTCAAATGCATCGTCTTCAAACAGCTAAGAAAATATTCAGTAATACCACACATGCAAGCGAATCTGGATATTCTATGTATTTATAAATGAATAAACACACGCTGAACCCAGTACACTTGCAGTAGTTACACCAGCTAAGGATTTTCCTCAAACTGTTCAAGAGGAAATTAGATTTGAACAAGATTATGATGAGAGTATTCATTTTCTTGCATGGCTCATTGCATACTAACACATTAACTAAGAATACAAAGTAGTGTAACACTCTAAAAATGGCTGTAGCAATCAATATTTTTTCATTTGTCTGGGAAAAAATAATGCAAAGTGAAGCAGAAAGTGAGTGAAAGCTATTATGTCAATTCATTCACCTACTAATGAATATATATGGGGATTGCTTGCAGCTATGCTTTATGACAGCACAAGTATTTACAATAGATTCTCAGAGCTGTCACAAGCTAGTCACAACAAAAAAATACTCAATTTACTATTTTTTTATACATTGTAAGCACTGTCAGAAGAGGCTTGCTAAAAAGTCCCCATATTAAATTACTAAAAATTACATTTTTTCTTTCACTGTATGTGCATAGGGGCTATTTCTCTCATACTCTCTTTAAGTTAATCTGTAAATTGAATTTAAGGAACTCAATTTTATCTCAGAATAGCTCTCAGAAATCACTGTATCAAAGATACTGACCAGAGAGAACAGGAAAAAAAAATTATTTATATTTAATTTGAACTTAATTTGAGTAAAACTTTATTACACTAAGCATTATAACAAGATAATGCTAAAATATAGTCATTGACCCAAGAGACCTGCAAAATAAATAGAGAACATAAAACAAAGAACTTTTGATGTGATAGCAGACAGGAAACAGACAAGTGTTGGGCAGTAGGATTGGAAGTGACTTCTATGAGGCTTTTTCCCACCTGAAGTTTCTCATATGCATGAATATTGGGTTGTTGGACCTTTTAGGAATCAGAAGACTTGAACCAAAACCATAAGACAAATGAAGCATGAAGAATAAAGAAAATTCTGTCTAAATTTTGGAAAAAAATATTAGTGTGAAAAAAGAAATTTCCAATCCTGACCAAACTCATCTAAAAGTAGAACAAAGGAAATTCAAATCTCAAATACTATTAGTCCAATACATTGTAAGACAATAGATATTTTGCAAATTTATAAAGTCAAATATTTGAAAGTAGTACCTAACTGCATGAAGACACAATAATTTTCTGTTCAAATTGCTGCATTTGTCTTATAACCAAATTACACATGATGGTAGTTCTCTTGTAGGCATGGGATCCAACAAACAATTCAGGCATGTGGTTAACATTAAAAAACTTTGGAAACTCCAAAACTGTAGCAAATGTTTACCTGTCTCCTTGGATCTGGAGCAATAAAAAATGAACTTAGGTCTTTGAAAATTATTTCCTTCCCCCTTCATCATTATGGTATTCAAATTTTTTATGAGTTCCATGAGTAGCATTTGAAAGATTAGAAGGAAGACTATTTTAGCAGAAAAACAAAAAGTAAAAATAAAGTGTCAAGCTAGCAAGCAAAGTTGTTCAGAATTATTTATAAGATGAATCAAATCTTATGCCTCCATTCACTAAAACAGTGATTACATTTATTTTAAATTTATATTAAAATACTAAATTTAAATATGATTAAATATGATTTACTTGAACAAAATTCAATTTCTTTCTCACTGATATGACTAGAAATAAACTTTGCTGTAACTTTTTCTTTCTTTTAGTTTTTTTCCCTTGACTAGAGCAGCCATGACCTACATGCAGCCAGTGTTCTTATCTCCTGGCCTAAGCCAGTGTCTTCCCTGTTTTGGTTCATTCATTGTCTCTGGCACTTCCCAGAGCTGCTGTGGATATTGAGTATAGGACAGGATTTGTATTGTCTATTGTGATAATAGCACCCACAACATGACTTTGACAAATCAACAAAATCAGTTTTTTTCTATTGCTTTGTAAAGATGATAATCAATCACCTTGAATCTGTACTATTGCTTCCATACCATGAAACTACAGCATCAATTTTAACCAGGCAACTTCTTTTTCAGAGCTTAGTTTCTAATTCTATCAACTTATAGATGTTATCTCATCTGTCGCCCTGAAAACTCAACTTCTGAGCTTGCTGACATGGTTTTCTAAGGACTTTCCCAGGCCAGTAACTGTAAACATAGATATGTGTGCATTCTTTCTGTTACATGTCTTGTGATGGGCATCTCTCATGGCCAGTGTAGTGAGAAAGTGTTATCCTGACCATCCAATCCCTGGCCATGGTCACAAGCCTATAAATCCTGGGAGGAAAAATAAACCCCCTCTTCTTTTCACCACACCTCGACCTGTGTCCGTGTGATCTATTGATCTTCAGTGGTAACAATCTCATCCTGTAAATAAATGAAGAAAATCTGTAGAGGTTTAATTTAGGGGCTAGAAGATAGGTGAAGATTAGCATGAAAATGCGTAACTGTCAGTTTCCAAAATCCATAGGTGTTGGAAGCCTCAGTTGCCTACCATGTTTTTAACCAGGCTTCCCATCCTCCCATAAGAAATGTGTGGGTTTTCCCAGCTTAGTGACACTGTCCTGTGTGCTGCAGGCAAGGTGTGCAGTGGTTTGGGCAGCCAGCTTGCTCCTTTTCATGTAGCGACTATGGCCATGCAGCTGCACTTGCAGAGGCCAGACCAGTCTGTTCAGGTTTGAGCAGAGGTTCAGCGTTTCCTCTCTCCAAATCAGTGTGCCTTGTACTCAGTATAGAGGCAACCAAGAGCAAGGAGCCTTTGCAAGTAGATATTTCAGTTAAAAAACAGATTAGATTAATCTGCTGAAAAAATATTCAAGTTGTCATGGAAAAGTTTGCTGTGCAAGGAAAGGATTATCTTTTGCATCATCTAAATTTAAATGAAGTGCTAGAAATAAAAAAAGAAGTTTTACTACCTAGAATTGGATATTCAGTCCTTTTTCTGTATTCAGTGTAAGATAGTTTCTGGAACCATTCTCAAAGACAGGGAGGCATTTGCTGACTGCACTGAAGTGACTCATGCAATACAGTACCAAAGTTTTACATTAGTAAGTACAAGAGGTGGCCCATGGACATCTGTAAGCTGTAAGGAAGTTAGTTCTCAAAAAACAAGAGTATTTTCCATTCTTTCATCCAGCAAACCAGGCCCAAAGGTTCTGAAGAGGCCAATGAAGAATAAATGCCACCCAGATGACACATGTGGCTGGACTGATGAGTGCTTAGGGGACCAATATCAAGAGCTTGAATAAAGACAGTCACTACAGTTCACCTGCATAATGTGGGATTTCTCCCCTCATGTAATCTCACTTTCTGTATAGCTTCTGTCTCCAGCACTGCAATGTTTCTGTTGAATGCAGACTATCAAAACACTAAAAATCCACGTTCTGTGTGTGATTTTGCCATTTAGCTTCAATTTACCCTGATGTTTCATATTATTATGTGTTCTATGATTATCATTGACAGAAAGTCACATTGGGAAAAGAAGAACACATAATTTTTTCTGTTCAAGACCTCGGAATAACTAGAGCAATCTGTCCAGTAGTATTTTGATGACACCATACACTGCAGAAGTTGGACTATGTAGTTATATTCAAACCATATATTTTAGCTTTTTCCTGGTTTGAAACTTTAAAAACAATTTTGTTTTTTTGTAATTTCTTTGCAAAATATATTGAAAGTAGAAAGCAATGAATGTATATAGAAAGATAGTAAATGTATTCTCCAGTTGATTTAATCATCTGAAGTTGAGAGATGTGGAGTGGTGGTTTAATTCCAATAGGCAGCTGAACCCACAGAGCCACTCCCTTCTCCTGTGTGAGCAAGGAAAGAAGTTTCAGGAGTTCTTTCACCACTTCCCATGGGCAGCCATCTCCAAGAAAGCAGGGTTTCATCATGTCTATTGGTTACTTGGGAAGATAAATGCCATCACTCTGAAACCCCCCACCCTTCCCTCTCGTTCCCCCAGCATAACATGATGAGCAGCACACTATATGATCTGGAATATCCCTTGGGTCAGTCAGGGTCAGCTGTCCTAGCTGGCTCCCCTCCCAAATTCCTGTGCACCCCCAGCCTCCTCAGCAGTGTGGAGGTGTGAGAAGGCCTTGCTGCTGTGGAGCACTGCTCAGCTAAAATGTCCCTGTGTTATCAACACTGTTTCAGCAATTCTGAAATGCAGACCCATACCATCTGCTATAAAAAAGGGAAGTCCATTCCCACTAAAAACAGTACACTAATTCATCAACCTCTTTTACTAAAATTCAATGCGCAGCTGCCTCAGTATAATTATTAAAAACAGTTGGTAACATTTATTCTCTAGTTAATGATGAACTAGTAAATATAGCTTAAAAATACTTAGAACAAAGAAAAGTTATAATAGCGTAACTAGTTAAATACAGTGTTATCATGCGTCTGCTTATGTGTTAAAGAGATTTAAGGTATTGAACCAGGTCATGAGGTTTAATAAAAGGAAATTCTCCCATCTGGTGTGTCTGAAAGAAGCAAGAGCACAATCAAAGCAGCTTCTACCAAAACAATAAATGTCATCCAAAAGGCCTCACATTTTCTGAGCTGATGGAAGAGAAATGTATATCAAATGGATTCCTAAGATCAATTGCATTACACTACAGTTATGGATAACATATTTCATTTTTCCTTCATTTTCCTTTGTAGCTTTTATTTTATTTATTAATTTTCATATTTGGTCATGATATTTATTATTACCTATGCAGAAAAATGAAAAACTGGAAAACATGTTCGGATGTATATCCCTTGAACATGCAGTGCCAAAGTAAAGGATGGTCTGAATTGGTCTGAATTCTGATGCACCAGAGAAGGTTCTGTCACTAGTTTTACTGCTGCTCTTAGATAAGGGATATAATAAATATATATAGATTCAACTCAATTAAAGTAATTGCTGCATTTATGCCACTGAGATGGGGTTTAAATATCGTACCCATTTCCATCACAAAACATGCTGATGAAAAGAACAGAAACTGTCAGAAACACAACGGATTCAAATAGAGTGAGACCTAATCTGACTGTCCATTTAACTGAGATGCTTTGTAGTGATGCTTAATCTTGATTTAAGATAATAATTCTGTGTCTTATCAATTGTTTTTGGTAGAGTAATTTATTATGACTAGGGCAACAGCATACTTACATATGCTGATTCATGACTGACTTGTAATTCTTCCAATGTATTTGGGAAGTGCTACTACTGAGTTTTACTGAGTATTATGAGCAGCATGGTACTAGTTAATACAACAGCTTTTGGTGAAGCATTCAAAAAAAGAAACTTTGAAAAAAGAACTTTGAAAATCTGAGAACGGCTATATTTTTTCATTCTCCATCCCATTTACGTTTTAATTATTTTCTTGCCTATGCATGAATTTGCAGGAAAGCTGCTGAATTTGAAATTTCAGTAATGAACAAAAATAAAATGTCAGCAAAAAGGTTGAGTTAGTGTTAAGAAATTAGGAAAGAAATGTTTCTACTGTTTTGGTCACTTAATCGAGAAGTTTTATTAAATGTTCTACAATTTAGCTGACTTACTCAGTATTTTGAAGATAGTCTGATTTTTAAAATGTATCTTTAAAAGCATACGTTTCAACTGAGTCAAAAGTATGGTCCAAGAATGGGCCTCAAAACAGTATTCTTTTTGTAGCACTGCTAGTGTTTATACAGAGTGTAGCAGAAAATATGTGACTATTACAGTCCTTCAAATAAGAGGTTTACAATAAGAGATTTCAGAAATTTTCCATTCAACTATTGTTAGTCGAAATCCACTTATCTGAAACACTATATCAGCAAAAGGTGCTAAATTTAAAAGTATTTTCAATCACATTGTATTAATACTAGAAATAGCTTTTAAGAGCAATAGTGTTTAATGAGGACAAACAAATACTAATTATATATGTTTGATGGCCAAAAAACCTCTCCTAGTGTTAGAATACACCATTTGGCAGCAGTATTGTTTTCAGCTATCAATAATGTATCTCAAGATTTCTTGTGATGGACAATACTATTCAAAAAATAACATACCTGCTACAGAGAAGAACAGGGTTTATAGATTTAGTTCCACTTTGAAATGGAAATTATTTAACTTTAAAACTGGAATAACACAGGGAACTAACCTCTATAGCAATGCAGTCGCTAAAGATTATCGACATAGGTTTTTAGTCAGCAGAAAATTTTGTGTGTATGAGAATTCAGAGCTCATGAAAGGGTCTTGATTGACATCCTTAGAGACTAAAGTCTTCAGCTGGGAGAATTCACTTGACCATTACTGGTTTTGTAAACATATAGCAGTGTCAAAAACCAAAAGAGCAGAAATATGCAGATATCTCTGGTGAAACTTAAATTGAACATTTAGGGGTGAAACAAATCTTCATTTATCACTACACTGCATTGGAGGTAAAAATAACTAATTCACCACAGGAACTAGGTGGGAGCAAGGTCTTAAAGGGTGATTTAAGCATAGTGAGTCTTCACCAGTGCCAGTTTCTGCTCACTACAATAATTAACAGGAAAAGCAGATAGGAAAAGTGAATAGGAAAAGCTATGTCTGGAATACACTATGTGGAAATGCCTGACAAGTCATCTTGTAATCTGTAATCTGGTGCAACTTCAATAGCTCAGAAATAACAATAAATTAATTAGGTATAATTTAACCATACAACAAAGCAAACTACATTATATTTGGTAGTCTCAGACCAGTGAAGTTATTTCAGATGTCACTACTGATCTAAACATATCAATGTAAAAACTGGATAAGTTGTAGCAACAAAATTTCTTTGTCTGGATCAGCAGAACAGGAGAGAAATTCAGCTTTAGAGAATTATATTTCAGTTTACCAGAGAAACAATTATTGAGAGGAATCTGTTTGCAAGTGAAAACTTTGTAAGGCTTTTCTTTAGAGCTTTACACATCTTGCATTATTCCTCATTTGAAAAACTTGATTTACCAATTTTTTTTGCTTCTCAGACTGACTTTTGTGTTTTTTATGAACAGGTCAGAATAATGGGATGTGATGATCTGTTTGGATCAAAGAACCACCTACTCCTCCATGAACTGAAAATTCAATCAGTAGTTGCTTTCTATATTAAACAAATTTAAAAAGAAAAGATAAGCTATTCATAACCATTCCCACTGTTATGCATTTATTACCAAGGTGATTAATGGAAATAATTTTGCCATCTTATGTAAGTCTGCGTTAACTGAAAGTTATTATTTTTCGCATTTACAATTACAGCTGGAAAAGACAACATATGTTGGCTTATAAGGATGTGAAAACATCTTCCATACTCCTTATAATTCCTCTCAATGTTTTATGAAATCACAGGACTTGTATTTTTTGGATCAGCTGCTTGATTCAAAGTGTCATTAGGTTAAGGAATTTTATTTTAAATAATTAATGAATAAAAGTCATACTAGTTTTTATGTCATTATCATTAATTATGGATAACCTAAAATGTCCCAGCCATGGGATTTGACTACCTCATTAGAGGATTTTGGTTTCTACCAGACATTACTAAAATGGTGTATGGAAGTTTAAAATGCAGATGTAATAGAGAACAGAACACAAAACTCCTATATGTTTTTCTGTAATTATTTTATACAAATGCTCTTTCATTTGAGATTTTTTTTGTAAATCATCCAAGAGGACATGTAAATCTAAACTTTTGGCAAAGTCTATTGAATTTATTTCCCAGCGTCTCTTCTGAAGATACTTATTATGTAGTTTTAAACATGATTTGTCATACTCAAAATATAGCTGGAAGACATTTTAGGGAATAATTAAGTTAGGTCAACCCATTTTTCTTTTTATTGTGTACACTAGTTAGTTATTCAATAGTGTACCAAATAGTGCAGGTTTTTCCCTGCCTTTTGATGTCTGCAGGATAGGAAGATAATAAAGTTAAGGAACTCGTCCCCTAAAAAGCTATTTTCATTTTTCATTAATTTTCAAATTAAGAAAAAGGGATAGAAAATCTCTAAAAGTACCATTCATCAGTGCAACTGTGGCAGTTTTGTCCACTTGCCTGAAGTTTCAAGATGCAAATATACTGCAGTCATTATATCTAGAATAAAACTTTACTGATTAAAATCACTTCTGCTACCAATTCAAAATTTCCTTTCTGTAGGTAATCAACAAAATGCTGCCTGTTTGGACGTGCTCCTATTGCTGTGCTTTTTTGACATGGGAATGTGAATAACTCTGTAAATTTATTAAAGAAAAAAGAACTCTCTGTAATGGTTAAGTTTTATTTTGGTGGCTTTTCTAGGTGTTGATCCCATACTTTATAGTCTTGAAATGTTAGTAAAAAAAAAATATATTTTGAAGGACTAATTGTAAGTGTTAGATAATTCAACATTTTGGATAGAAAAAAGTTGGAAGCAAGATATTATACCATAGCTGGAAATCAGTAAACATTTACTGTTCCCATTTGACAGTGATTCAAAAGGGATCTTTCCAGACTCTAGAGACAGCAATGAAGCCAAATGCTTTCACTGTTTCCAGGGACAAGAGCCCTGAACTGTTTATCTTTATTTTTAAAGAATAATATCAAAGCTTGTGTTTGGTTCAAGTTAGAAGAACTAAATTCCTTCTGTCTCATGATAGAAATGGTTATTATAATGTTAACTTGAGCAAAGTTATTTCCCCCTCCTCTTGAAGCTGTGAAAAAACGATTCATTAATGAGTCTTTCTTTCACTGATTTGGTTTCTTGTTCTCTTCCACAGTAAGAGTAATTGCTTTCCCACAACCTGGCCTCTTTTGATGAGGACTACTGTTTTCCAAATGTAAATGGTTATTGATTTGCCAAAAACAGTCTAATTTAGAAGTCCAAGAGTGTTGCACAGCTGGGAAGAAATTCTAAAACTGGCCAAGCCATTCATACTGCTCTTGGCAGTCACAAATGCAAAGCAAAGACTGATTTTTGAACTCATTTTCCAGTCATTTTTATTTTCATGATCCTGCATGGGTTTAATACTATGTATTAATGTATCATGTGTTAATGTATCAAATACAAATACATTTAAAATTTAGAGTATAGATTTGTATTACAATATTAACTATTCTTATGTTCAAAATCTCACAGTAACAAATTAATATTTGTGTTTTTTCCCAGATTGGTGGACTTGCATGTTATATTGCAAGAGATTCCTATATTAGTGGCCTCATTGATATCATTATGAATATTTTTGAAGGAAGATTGAAGTACTGCTTTGAAGGAGTAAATGTGGCCCAGTTTCTTCATTCCTGTTTTTAGATTTAAAAGTTGAAATGTGTTCACTACTGTATTGCATAGCAATGAACCCTTGGAATAGCACAGTTAGCTCAATGTGCTCTTGTAAATCTAAAACATTTTCAAGTTACTGATGGTACAAAAAATGGTCACTATGGAATTAAAAATACCCTGATCTAGGATCCTACTTTAATAATCATAACAAGATTATGATGTATTCTGATATAAGACAGATCTATGGAATTTTCTAATTCTAATGTTAAAGTACCTATGCCTTTTTGAAGTTGTATAATGATCAAACCATATACAGGTCACAGGAATGTTGTGGATATAATTATGAAAACATATGAATCCCTCTTTCAAAAGTGATTTAGAGGAGGTAATAACTGAAATGT
Source organism: Parus major (assembly GCF_001522545.3). Classification (NCBI taxonomy): domain Eukaryota; kingdom Metazoa; phylum Chordata; class Aves; order Passeriformes; family Paridae; genus Parus; species Parus major. The sequence continues at coordinate 125,113,306 of NC_031769.1, forward strand.
ACATAAATTAAGACACTTCAATACACGTTTTGTAGGATATTCATGAGCATGTCCTTCCTCCTTTAGAATTTTGCAGTTGGCTTTAAAAATAGTTAGGTGCCTGATAATGTTCTAAGCATATAACATGTCTGAAATGGTGTCCTTCAAAACCTGCCCATGAAAAATCAGTGAAGCTGGGATTCAAAGGACAGATTAATCCTCAGTCTTGGTTAGAAATCAATAAATATACACTTTGATAGACCATGTGGCATTTTTCTTGCTTCTTGTTCTATTATCCTTCAGAGATGAATCTGTGAACCTCATTTAGCATTGAAACTAGTCCAAAATGAAACGTGGTAATTGTGATGTTTGAGATATCACAAAGTTCTCAAATTATGCTGAGTGGGTTTCATTACAGGAGCCTTAATCTCATATAGAGGGAATTAACAAGTGTTAGCATGCTGGTTCATGGGAAATGTAAATCAACCAATAGAACTGGAAAATAAAAAAGTTAAATTCTAACTTTCTTCTGGACCTGAGCAGCTATTTCAGTTCAGTGCCCCGTTAAAATGAGATTGAAAGATTCAGAAAAAAATGAATTTATGTTTCATTGTACTACATAAGTGTATCTGCACAGCAGCTCAGTTACTGGGCATCAAGAAAAAAAAAATTCTTTATCAGAGTGCTTCCTTTCTCTCTTCATGACGATAGTTAACATAGCATAAGGAATATATGGTTTCATTCAGAGGCAAGTGAGAAGTCCTAAAACCTTAACTATGGGTTTAGTATGATCTACTGGCAAGAAGACTCCTAGGCTACATACTTGCTAGTCACTGGAACTAGCCTGGGTGTGGTCTCAGGTAGACTTATGAATATGTATGCATACAAGTACCTTTGAGGTCCAAATCTCCTTTCCAGAACTCTTTATGACTTACGTTATAGAAGAATGAAATTATTAAAAAATAAGAAAAAGAGAAAGAGCAAAAAACAACCCCATGGTGGTTAAATTAATGCATTAGGGTTGACCAGTCTTAAAAAAGTACTGTAAAACCAGTTTTTATGGGGCTTATACGTAACACACAGGTTAGGATCAGTCCTTCCATCTTGAGAGATCTCCAAGGTAGATGTGTACATCTGTTCTCACAAGTCCAGGCCTTCTCTGTAAGAACTGAAAAAACTCAGAATGAGATTAATCTGACACATGTTAGATTGCACAATGAGGAAGAACTGTGTTTCAAAGTACCTCTTTTTCTCCACTAGCACAGAGAGGTTTGAAAATAAGCTTAGATATGGGCACTTTTTCCTGACTCTTTGAATACCACACCCACATTAGAAGGCAAATTAGTTGTTATAACATCAGATCAAATTCAACAATATGCTGGTGGCAAGCACACCTATATATTCTTCAGTGCATCATATGCAAAAAAACTGCTGTCAAGAATTAGACTGTTACCTGCTTGCTTCCCACAGCTGCTCCAAATCCAGCTGGTTGGATAGATTGGACACACAGGACTTCCCATCTGTGTGTTTTTGTGGCTGAGTCTAGTTAATCAGAATTAGCTATGCTCAAAAATACCTAAAAAATTAAATAATTTAGGCTAATAAACCTGACTTTGACAGTAACTAACTGTAGAGAATTCAGATTCCTTAATTAACTGACCACAAGAACAATTCTGAAAAACCAGGAAGTGAATAATGACAAGCAGCTGGGTATTGTAACTGAGGTTATCTGAATCTGAAAAATGACTGGCCAGTTGCCAAGATAGGTTTTTTTTCCCTTAGCTACTACCTATTAATTTTTTGCTATCTTCTTTTTCCCCTCTTGGGTAGGTGACTTTCCATCAGCTTGTCTGTGAAAGATTTCCAGTGCAGAGCCTATCTGTGCACAAGGCTGAATATTAGCAGTGATGGGAAGACTCCAGCATTTTAGGTATTGAAGGAATGAGCCTTCAGTAACTGTCTATCTTCAAACTACTGGCATTGGATGTAATGTTGCTCATGCCATATCATGTCCTGATAATTTTATTTTTCTGTGATAACCTGGTGAACTGATGGATTTTTCAGCTGTGGTTTGCTAGGCTTAAAAACTACATTTTCATCAACAGCACCATTGACATACAGAAACTGTATACTTCATTAATGCTTTTTAAAACCATCATTTGCTTATGTCTCTTCCTTAATAATTACTTATTCCACTGTACTTTCAGCTACTATATTCCTCCCAACTTTTGTTAGAAGTACTTATGGTTTGACATTACCAGTATGTTTAGATACCTGCTCACTTATGTGTTGCTGCATTTTTTGAGCGTAAGGTGAAACATACAATTTAATTATTCAGGCTCAGTTTGTCAAGAAAACAAGCATGTTATGCATCCATAAATGATTGCATCCCACATCAGAATAACCTGACAGAAAGTTGTGCTTGTGTACCGTACTGAGTCTGGGAATGTGAAAGGATATAATAATTGCTCTGAGTACAGAATATCTTCAAAAGTTTAATTCATTAGTATTGCAATTACCATACAAGAATGTCAGCAAAGGTGGGAGTTCCTACCACTATTAAATTCCATGTTTCTAAATTGATCATAACATGACAAGGGTACAGGTAAAACTATATACCAATTTATTTCAGTTAAGATCTGTGACTACAAAGAAACTTATTTTAGATACCTCACACTATGTATGGACTATGTATGTCCAGTTGTCTTTTACTGTATTCAGTCTCATTTTTACAGGCTTATTATGATTGAACAGATAAAGTTTGTGTTAATATGTTTTGCATAAATCAGCAATATTTTCTTTAGTATAGGACATTAGAGTTCACCTTAGCTTCTAATATAAGCTCTTTTGCCGTTTGGTTATTTGTACTCATGAAGCAAAGCCCCAGGATACTGCACCCAGAAAATAAATTAATTTCCCTAAGTCTGTTTTGACCAAACAGATTTACATTCAGGTTTCTTGGTGAACAGCTTATATATTCTACACTGAAGATGAAAAGCAGGTTTTGTGCTTGACTCCTTTATTATATTGAAAATTACAGACATTCAGTAATAGGTTTTTAAGGATCTAAATCACTGAAGTTCCACCTTGATTTTGGAGTAGTTTTCCTGGGGTTTTTTTCCTGTCCTCTTACATGATTATGTAAATCATTATATTTCTTGTACACATTCACAGGACAATACAATGCATTTTATACTGTGTCTGGCTGCATTGAAATGACAATTGAAGTGAGAGGTGGTGTTACTCTGTGTTAGAGATATGGGTCAGTTCCCTGTTAGACACCAATCCCATTGCTGTGATGAGGTTCAGCTGATCAAACCTTGTGTGCCCTAAGCCTTCTCTGCTGCAAAATATCCTGGGAGCTGTTTTATGCTTTGGACTTGTAGGAACACACTAGAAATACAAACCTTGGTTCTTGTTCTAGCTTTGAGAATTTCTATCCAATCTTCTGATCATAGAAGTAACGTTGTCTGAAGTAGATCCTGTTTTACCTCAGCAGCCACATATACTTCAGTTCTCCTATCTCAACAAGGATCTCCCTCTTCTGGCTCACTACTTGTAGTTTTTTCAAGGACATCTGATATATTTTATACTTTTTTAGTACCTAGACTTTGTAGATGATATTATACAACTTTTTTTCTCTGCTTATTTGAAACTTACAGATAGAAATAGAATAAGAAAAACAAATCTTAGATATAATTTTCTGCTTCAGTTTCAATACCATTTCCTGAGGAATTATTCATGTTCAGGATCATTACATATGGGGGAATTATGGGTCTCTCACTAAGGTCCATGGTTGTGAATAAATTGTTTTGCTGTTGCTGCAGTTACAGACAGAAAATCCAAAAGGGTATGAAGACCTAAAGTTTGTATTCTCTCAAAGGTTACAAGAGAAAATACAGGACATGAACACCAGCAACAACAAAAAAAACCAACCAAAAAAGTAGACCAAAACCAAAATACTGAATACCCAAATAAGGAGGGAGGGAGGGAGGGAGG